>NC_134108.1:114852205-115002263 GCF_040939455.1 Microcebus murinus
TGGTTACACAAACGGATATTAGAAGCATTTTGTCTTTCATAAAGAACGTCCATATATAAATTTAAAAATTTAAACAAATGATAGAAAAAAATTCCTTGCTCATATGCTAGATCATTTCTGAGGAATGAACTGTGTACATTGTTTTTACAGCAATGAGACATACAGTTCTGTCATAAAGAACTCCGATATACAAATGACAAAAGTTATAGACAAAAGCTATGGAAAGTGACTACCTTATATTTGTTATTCTCCAATTAAAGCACATTTCACACGGTTTTCACCAACGTATATTAGAAACGTTAAGTCCTTACATACCGAATGTTACATATAAATGTTTACACTGACATGGACAAAGAGATAGAAAGTCCCTTGCTTAGACACTTGATCTTCCCTTAGATCTGAGGGACTGTATACATTGTTTTCAAAAAATCATTTAGAAAATATATAGTTCCTTGCTGGCTGCTGTCTTCGAACACCGGAGAGTTGAGGTGCGGTTTTTGCCCGGAACACTGGGGTCCTTGAGACATAGCACCTGGCGCCTTAACTTGGAGCTCAGACATTCTTGGCCTTTCTTCCAGTTCACGGAGGGTGCTGGAGATAAAGGTAGTAGTTATAGAAGGTCACTGAAGTAATACTGTGCACATAGCCCTTGTAGCTTATAGCTCCCCACTGAAGACATACACTCTACCAGAATTTTTAGGCTTGGGTGCTCTTTTCCTTGAACTGCCTTAGTGATCATAGTTGAGTGTATTTGTTTTTTGAGCCAGAGTTTAGCTTGTTGACCAGGCTAGAGCGAGTGCCTTGGCATCAACGTAGATCACAGCAACCTCAAACTCCTGGGCTCAAGCAATCCTTCTGTCTCAGCCTCCCGAGTAGCTGGGACTACAGGCATGCGCAACCTTGCCCGGCTAATTTTCTATATATATTAGTTGGCCAATTAATTTCTTTCTATTTATAATAGAGACAGCGTTTTACTCTTGTTCAGGCTGGTTTCGAACTCCTAACATCGAGCAATCTGCCCGCCTCAGCCTCCCAGAATACTAGGATTACAGGCTTGAGCAACCGCGCCCGGCTGAATGTATCTTTTTTGATATCAGAAAACAGTTAAGTTGTAGATTACAAAACTGCTTAAGCGAGTGAAACGGCTATCAAAGTGAGCTAATTTTGAAAAAACCGGAACTTTTGTTTTCGGGTTTAGTGAGGACATACTAACTGTTCCTTTGTATTTCGCTTCTCATTTGGTTTTATCCGTATAAATACAGCAAAGGTAATAAACGAGGCGCGGCAGTCACCAAGTACTCCGTCCTTCCATCCCAATCTTCTTGTTGTCTCTTCATTTCTAAGCCTCGCCCCATAACTCCACGTGATGCACGTCGCCGGCTGGCACCGGCAGGCGGTGGCCTGTATAGGAAACCCTCTCTCCGAGACTGCCTTCAGTGGTACATAGTGACAAGGGGATTCGGTGGAGGCCGCTGCCCGTGGAAGGCCGGCTATTATATAAAGAAAGGTGTGTTGGGCAGAGAGTGTAATTGATAAGAGTAAGAAATTATGGGACAAAGAACTCGTAGAATGTTGTTTGTAGAAGTGTTGAAGACTATCCTTCGGGCCCGCAGTGTTAAAATAGGTAAAAAGCAGTTGGAAAATTTTTCAAGTTTTGTAGAAGTATGTCTGAGGAAGGAACGGTGAATTTCAATACATGGAAGAAGGTAAGAGTTAAATTGCAGGACTATTACTCAGCCCACGAACCTGAGAAGGTTCCTGTGGACGCTTTTTATCTTTGAAATCTTATTCGAGATTGTCTAAACCCCTGGCATACTCTGGATCAGGCACATAACCTTTAAGGAATTAGAAAATTTTAAAAATATGCAAAAACTTCTTATTCAAAATGCTGCTATAGGCTCGTTATTAGGTAGAAGCAGTATCACTTTGAACAGCTTACTGGTGACATCGGGAAGTATAGATCTGGATTATACAAGAGAAAGTAAAGTTTTGTACTTCACTCAGCTCTATTTCTGTTGTCAATCCTGGCCAGCACATTACTCAGCTTGTTTTAATTTCTTTTATATGCCTTGGTAAAGTCCAACCGCAAAAAACAAGGGTACCCTCTAATTTTTGCTTCTCGGATGCTTATTGGATGCTATTACAAGGAATAAGCCTAAAATGGTTTTGTGGGTGAATGGTAAGGCATTTAAAGGAATTGTAGATACTGAAGCTGAGTTTTCTGTTATCACTGAGCAACACTGGCCCTCCTGTGGCCCAAGCATTAAGCCGTTGGTTCGCTCCAAGGGATAGGCTAAACCCGTAATCCTGAACAGTAGTGAATCGCTTAACTGTGTTGAGTAAGAACAGTCAGACAATTCCAACCAGATGTTCGACTTGCTCTACCCGTTAATCATTCGGAAAGAGATTATATGCAGGCTCTGAGAGTTTATTTGTATAACCGAACTTGTGCCAAAGATTTGTTGCCAATGCTTTGCTACTAGAATCAAATATCCTACTGTGTATATCATCCACTATATGGATATGCAGATGAAGGATTCGTACTGCAAGTTTTTGATCATGAAACAGCACAATTAAACAAGGAGTTGTCATTGCTCATGAAAAGGTGCAGAGGCACCCTCCTTATTGTTATTTGGGATACCAACTGCATAAATACCATTTTATTAACCAAAGAATTCAAATTCGTAAAGATGGCTTAAAAACTCTTAATGATTTCCAAAGACTTCTGGGAGATATCAATTCGATTCGACCCTAATTCTCCTCGAGCAATTCTCCTTGTCCATTAACCTCTGACGGGAGGCAATCTTTAAAATTAGTAAAACAGGAATTGTGCCGCCAACATGTTCCCGATGTAAACTATAACTTGGAATGGGCTGGCTATGTTTTACACAACTCTCTTACTCCCACAGCAGTCGTCTATCAATAGGCACCACTAATTTGGCTACATTTGCCCTCCTATCCCTCTAAAGTTCTAACTCATTATGAGACCGTTGGTACCTTAATCCACCTGCTCCGTTCATAATCCTGCAAATTACTAGGTAAAGAGCCACACTTTTTTGTGTTCCTTTTTCTAGTCTGCAGCAGGAGTGGTTGTTCTAGCATAGTGACTCCTGAGCCATAGCCCTTGGCCAATTATCCTGGAAAAATTGATAACCATTACACCCCTGATAAGTTGTTACATTTTGCTAGCCTATATCCGTTATACTTTGTTGCCCAAGTGTCTCTTGTACCCCTTGACAATGCTGTTCTGATTTTTACAGAGGGTTCGTCTAATGGTATGGAGTCTATTCAGTTAAGGATGACATAAAATATTGGCACACTGTGTTTCTTCGTCTCAAGAGGTCGAGTTGAGGCTTTTTTTAGCTTTAGAGGCCACCCATGCTACGCCTGTTAACCTTTATTCATATAGTCATTATGTGATTCTGGCACTCCAAGTCATAGAGAATGTGACCTTTATGGGACTTCAAATATAATGTTCAGAAATTGTTTCGAGCCTTCAATCCCTCATTCACTCACGTACAGGAAGATCTTTCTATGGGCACCTTCGTGCTCATTCCCACCTGCCTGGTCCCCTCGACGAAGGATATAAAATTGTATATCTTGCCTCTAGAACGAAACTCTTCTTATTTTGTTAAGCGTAGTTGGCATAGCAGTCCCATGCTTTGCACAACCAAATAGCAGCGCTCTCAAGCAACAGTTCAATATCTCTAGAGAAGCGGCTGGAAAAATTGTAAAATCTTTTTCTTCCTGTTCTCAGTTACTCCCTGTCCCCCATTATGGTGTTAATACCAGAGGCCTTTTATCTAACCACTTATGGCAAATGGATGTGACGTTTATTACTTCTCTGGGTTGATTAAAATATGTTCATCTGAACATAGACACTTATTCTGAATTTTTAATGGCCACATTTCAATTAGGCGAGGCTGATAAACATTGTGTAGCCCATTGCCTCCGATGCTTTGCATCAATGGGCCAGCCTAATTGTATAAAAACAGACAATGACCCTGGATACACGGGTGACAAATTTCAAACATTCTTACTGAAAATGGGGATCAGTCATAAATCAGAAAATTCTAATAACGCCCAAGGACAAAGCATTGTAGAACGTGCCCACTAGACTCTCAAAAATCAACTTTTGAAAATGAAAAAGGTGGATCTGTACCACCTCACGCCCTCCCGCCCCCAAGAATTATATAAACCATGATCTCGTTATTTTAAATTTTTTAATTTTAGACAAGATCGTTCAGCAACCCAGCGGTTTTGGTGTACTAATTCCAACAAAGACACGCCGTTGGTTGGGTGGAAGGATCCACTGACTAGCCAGTGGTCAGGACCGGATCCAGTTGTTATTTGGAGTCGAGGTCATGTTTGTGTATTTCAACAAGATGCTGAGGGCCCGTTCCGGCTCCTGGAGAGGCTAGTAAGCCAAGCAGGATCCCTCCATAGAAAGCAGGATGAAGACACAGAAGCTGCAGGTCGACCAGCAACCTCCAGTTAGGATGACAACTAGACAAGCTCTGCTGCCGTCTTGAAGTCATATTGAGACTTACTGAGATTGCTTCTTAGCTGGTTCTAGCGACAGGACAGCCATTGAATTCTTTGACCTTGTTATTAGCTATGGTAACCCTGCTATGGACGCCTATTGGACTTATATATCAGACCCCGTTTTACTCCACCCGGTGGGCTGCGGAGATCGTGTTGTTCTTGTCAGTGATCCCAGGTCTCTGGGAGCACCCGCTAATGATCACATCCAGCATGCTGGTATCTGCTTATAATTATACTGGACTCAGCCCTGATATTCTTGTTTTCACCGTGAGTTATTTTCCAGGCTGTGTTCTTTTACCTACTTATGTATATTACAATATAAATGGTGTTAAATGGACTCTATGTCATGTTTAGACAGGCAATTTTCTGGCCCTCTTATTTGCCACCGCAGCCCGGAATACTTCGCTGTGAAAAGGAGCTGGTTGCTTCTACCCTGCACGTGCTGTGAAGTTTCCGTGAACCAACTGCAACTAAGATTCCTATTCTCGGGACGACTCAGAGCATATATGATTGGACCACTGCAATAACTCACAATGGCTATTTGGGAGACAGGGGTTGTGTTGAGGGGCTATGGATAACTCCTTCAAAGGTATATACCAGACTAGTCTCTACAAACTTGTTGCAGGAACTCGTCAATTCTTTGCAAGAGTGTGGTGGACTCTACCCGAAAAATACGCCTAAGGACTACAGGAACTGGTCAATCTTCTGCAAGAGAGTGCGGTGGACTCTACCCCAAAAATACGCCTAACGACTATTTCTGCCTGTGTCCCTGAACTTTTGTATTCATGGTGGGCATTGTGAATATTCGTACTGTCACTCATGGTTTTGGAATATCATGCCTTAATTGTCAACTAATTAATTGTATACAATTCTTGCCTATTCTGATAGAATGGTTGTGTTATACCGCCCCACCTTTGTGGGGTTCCATCTAATGTCTCTGGTTTGATGATAAAATATTGCAAATGTGGAAGGAGGTGAACGCTATATAGCTAAGGCTTAAAAGATTTATTGGGCTACTCATAACTACCATTGTAGCTCTTGTTACTGTACTAGGATCCAATGCTGCGGCTGGATTGGCGTTGACCCAAGAGATTAAAAATTGCCAATTATTTCAATAATATCTCTTAAAATGTCACTCAGGCATTGGGTACCCAAGAGCATATTGATAAGAAGATTGAAGACCACTGGATGCTTTATAAGATGTGGTCCCGATTCTGGGAGAGGAAGTACAAGGAGTTCAGCTACGTAGCCATCTCCACTGCCACAATTATCAGTGGATTTGTGTAACTCCCAAACCTTATAAAGAGAGTAACTATAATTGAGCTAAAGTCCAAAATCACCTGGCAGGGATCTGGCAATCCGTATATGCATCTATAGATTTGCTCCAACATCATCAAGAAATAGGCATGTTGGAGACTCCACTTTAATACTAGCATTTCCACAAAAGCGCGAAGTTTTCTCAATCAAGTCTTAGGACATGTTCCATCTTTTGGAAATTTTAAAAGCTTATTCTTTATGATTATTTGAGCTTCTGTTCTTCCCGTATAATTTTGTGTGTTACGCCTCTTCTACTGCCACTGATTGCTAAGAATATTTTGTCTGTTAAAGCTGCCATACACTCCAATAACGTGCAAATGAAAGTTTAACAGCAAGCCTCCAATTAATTATAAAGGGAAGGGAGAGGTGTAGGGAGCTATCCCGAAAACGGGAGCGTTAAAGTGCGGTTGGTGCCCGGAACACTGGGGTTCATGAGAAATAGCACCTGGCGCCTGGAATCAGCGCTCTGACAGTCTTGGCCTTTATTCCAGCTCACGGAGGGTGCTGGAGATAGCAGTAGCAATTATAGAAGGTCACTGGGTAACCCTGTGCACACAGCCCTAGTACCTTATAGCCGCCACCGAAGCCCTACACACTCCTTTCCCAGAATTGTTAATAACGCTTGGGTGCTCTTTTCCTTGAATTGTCTTGAGTAATCATAGTTGAGTATTTGTAGCTTTTTGGATATCAGAAAAATGTTGAGGATTAGAAAACTGCTTAAGCGAGGGAAAGGGATATCAAAGTGAGGTAAGGTTGAAAGAAACAAGAACTGTTTTGTTCTCTGGTTTAATAAAGACATATAACACCTGTTCCTTTGCATTTCGCTTCTCTTTTGTTCTTATCTGTATAAATATAGCAACGGAAATAAGGTGCGGCAGTCACCAAGGACTCCCTCCTCCTGTCTCCATCTTTTTGTTGTTTCCTCATTTCTAAGCCTCGCCCTCTAACTCCCGTGACTCACATCGTCGGCTGGAACCTGCAGATTTTTCATTAAAAAAATGCGATATACAAAATCTTTACAGTGACTTACACAAAGGTTATAAGTGCCTATTACACTTGTTTTTCAGTGTAAACTGAAACCACGTACATTGCGATCATAAACACATATAAGAAGCACAGTTCTTGTATACATGATTCCCCTTTGCAAAGACTTAAAGGAGACTGTGACTTCTTTATATGCTTGCTTTTCTTTGAGAACTGAAAAACTATGTACAAGATTTTGACAAACGCATGTAAGATACATTCAGGTTTTTCATAAAGAACTTCCACATATTAGTTGCAGTAACTAAGACAATTCAGATAGAAAGTGCTTGCGTACATGCTTGTTCTTCCCAGAGTACTGAAACAAAGTGTACATTGTTTCCACACACGCATATAACGTTCATTCTGTTTTTTCATAAATAACACCCACATGTATCAATAACCCAGAATGGATCCTGTTTATACGCTTGTTCTATGAGAACAGAAGACCTGTGTACATTGTTTTCACAAACGCATATAACAAACATTCGTTTCGTATAGAATTTCCATATATAAACATATTCATAGACTTATAGAAAGGCGACAGAATCAGCTTTGCTAATATTTTTCTCCAAGAATGGAAGCACTTGTACACTTAACTAACGTATATGAAACCGTTCTTTGATAAAAAATTGACAAGAGTTAGACAAAGGAGATAGAAGGGTCTTTGCTTACACGCTTGCATCTTCTCTGTGAAATGGAAACCATAATTTATTGGTTTCAGAAAAGTATATAAGAAACATTCACTTCTTCATAAACAACTTCTGTATATAAATTTCTACGGTGACAGACAATGGTAATAAACATAAAGTGCATTTCTTATGTGCGTGTTCTACAGGTACTGAAACACTGTGCACATTGTTTTTACAAACGCATTTATGAGACTCTGTTTTCGTATAGAACTTCCACAATTAACAAAGACCTAGACAAAGGAGATAGAAACTTTTTGTGTATATATTTTTTCATCTCTAAGAATTAAAATACTCTGTACACTACACTAAAGTATATAAGAAACATCGGGTTCTTTCAGGAAGAAGTTTATACTTAAATGTTAGCAGTGACTTAGACGAAGTTGAATGCGTTCGTTTCGGGATTTTTTTTTCTGAGAACCGAAACTCAGTGAATGTTTTCACAAAGGCATATAAACTATAGTTCCTTCAGAAAGAACTCTCATGTAAATGTTTGCAATGACTTAGAAAAATCAGTGAGAAAATATCTTGTTTATACGTTTTGTTCTTCCTTCAGAAACGAATATTTGGTTACATTGTTTTCACAAAAGTATATAATGATCATTCTATTCTTTCATAAACCGCCAGATATAAATACTTATACTTAGAACAAGTTGGTATAAAGTTTGTTGCTTATGTGATTAATCATTTCTGAGAAGGTAAAGTGTACCTTGTTTTCCAAAATGCATGTAAGAATCATATTTTTCTTCATAAAGAAATCCCATATATAAATAAACTCAGACAAATGAGAGAAAATGGAATTTTTATACACTTGTTCTCTTGTGCACTAAATACCTATATACATTGTTTTAACAAACATATATATGGTTCATTCATTCTTCCATATATAAATGGTATTGACTTAGACAAATGCGGGAGAAAATACCTTGCTTATAAGCTTGATCTTCTCTGACAACTGAAGAACTGTGTACATTGATTTCAGAAACAGATATAAGAAAAAACTCTTCTTTCATAACAAACTCCCATATAAATTTCAGTGACTTACACAAATGTTAAGGAACTCTTATGTTTTTTCTTCTGTAAGAATTGAAGCACTTTGTACACGGTTTTCACTGACGTACAAAAGAAACATTCAGTTGATTCATAAAGAACTTTATATGCCAATATTTGTAGTGACTTACGAAAAGAAGATCGAAAGTGCCTTGCTTATATACTTGATCTTTGAGAACTGAAAAACTGTGTACTTTGTTTTCACAATAAGAAACGTATAGTTCTTTAATGAAGAAATCTCACGTGACTTATATGTCAGTGACATATAGGATAGAAAGTGTCTAGCTTATATTCTTTTTTAATCTATGACAACAGAAATAGAGATAGGAAGTTAATTTATTGTACTCGTGTTCGTTTCTGAGAACCGAAACGGTGTTTCGTTCTCACAAACCCATATGAGAATCATCCAGTTTGTACAGAAGGAACCTATATATATAAATGTTTACAGGGAGTTACAAAAAGAAACGGAAAGTGCCTTGTATATGCCTTTGATCTCTGAGAACTGAAGAACTGTAAACATTCTCACAAACACATATCAGAAACATACAGCTCTTTGGTAATTAATTCCCATATGTAAATATTTACAGTGACTTAGATGAAGGTTACAGAATGTGCCTTGCATATACTCTTGTTCTTCCCTAATAAATGAATTAATAAAAAAGTTTGTTCTTCTCTAAGAATTGCAGCACTTTGTCACAGTTGTCACTAACATATATAATAAAGAGTTCTTTCATAAATTACTGTATATGTGTTACAGCGACTTAGACAAAGGACGTAGAAAGTGTGTTGTTCATGCGGTTCTCTGAGAACTGAATCTCAATCTACATTGTTTTCATAAACGCATATAAGAAACACAGTTGCTTCAAAAACAAAATCCATTTATAAATGTTTGCAATGACTTAGACAACTTGGAGAGAAATTACCTTGGTTATATTCTTCTTCTCTGAGTACGGAAGACCTGGGTACCGTGTTTTCATAAGCACACCTAAGAATCAGAGTGCTCTCATAAGGAAACTCCCACTTACAATATATGATTACAGTGGCTTAGAAGACGAGAAAGTGTATTGCGTATACGCTTATTGTTCTCTGAGAGCTGCATTTCCGTTGTGTGTGGTTTTCACAAAAGGTTATAGGATTCGTTTCCAAGTTTTACACAAAACTTCCATATGTAAATGTTCTCAGTGACGTAGGAAATGAGAGAGAAAATGTTTTGCATATATGCTGGTTCTTCCATGAGAACTGAAGAACTATTTACATTGTTTTTACAAAGGCAAATAGGAAACAGTTCTTTCAAATAAGACTTCCACATATGAGTATTTACCATGACGAAGAAAAGGAGCTGGAAAATGCCCTGCTCACATGTTTGCTCCTCTCTAAAACGTGAAGCAAATTCTAACTTGTTTTCGCTAAGGTGTGTAAGAAACATTCAGTTGTTTAACGAAGTTTATATGTGTGGACAGTGACTTAAACAAAGGAGATAGAAAGTGTCTTTCATCTCCGAGATAAAATGAAAGTGTCTTTTATCTCTGAGAACTGAAGAACTGTGTACCTGGTTTGCACAAACACATATAAGAAACATTCGTTCGTTCATAAAGAACTTCCATATGTAAATGTTTTCAGAGACTTAGTCAAAGGAGATAGATAGTGCCTTGTTTGTATGCTCGGTCTTGTCTGAGAACTGTACCAACCTGTACATTGTTTTGACAAACACATATACATACATTTACTCATGAAGAACGTACATATTACATTTTTAGAGTGACTTAGACTAAGTTGAGAATGCGTTGCTTGTGAGATATTTTTTCACTGAGAACACAGTGTAAATTATTTTCAAAAATACACAGAAAGAAATGTTCTCAATAAAGAAATTACATGTATAAATGTTTACAGAGAGATTGAGAAGGGGGATAGAAACTACCTTTCAGAGAGGAACAACTGTGTACACTGTTTTCCCGTACTCGTATAAGCAATAAGTTCTTTCATAAATGACTCGTTTTCTTCTCTGAAAATTGAAACACTGTGTAAATTATATTCACCACACATATAAGAAACATACAGTTCTTCCATAAACAACTCCCTTATATAAATATTGGCAATGACTTGGACAAATGAGAGAGCAAATTGCTTTTTATAGGCTTTGTCTCCGAGTACTGAAGATCTGTGTACATTGTTTTCACAAACTCATATAAGAAATTGTTTTTTCATAAATAACGTCCATATGTAAATATTGATAGTGAATTAGACTAAAGAGGTGGTGCCTTGCATATATGTTTTTTCTTCTCTGAGAATTGAAGCACTGTAGACAGTTTTCACTAACGTTTAAAGGAAACATTCACTGCTTTTCATAAAGAATTTCCATATATGAATATAGAGTGTGTTGGACCAAGAAGAAAGAAAGTGCCTTCAGTATATGCTTGTTGTTCTTTGAGAACTAAAGCTATGTGGACATTGTTTGCACAAACATCAAAAAAACATGTTTCTTTTAAAAAGAATTTCCATACATATAAAGGCGATAGAAATAATTTGTTCTATGAAAACTTAGGCAGTGTGTATTGACAAACATGTAACCGAATCATTACGTTCTTTCATAAAAATTTCCACATACAAATGCATACAGTTACTTAGACAAAGAAAACTGAATGTGCCTTCTTCGCTTGTTTATGTCGGATACTTGAAGTCGTGTCAGTGGTGTTTTGCAAATGCCTATAACACTAAGATCTGTCATATGCACATGTTAAAATCCGGACAAAAGAGATAGAACCTTATTTATATAAATATACTCGTTTTTCTTTGAGAACTTTAGTAGCGTGTACGGTATTCTGACAAAGGTATATAAGAAACCCATTCTCTCATAAAAAATTTTCATATACAAATGTTTATTTTAGTCATCTAAAAAATAGACAGAGACAAGAGAGACAAAAAGGTGACAGAATGTTTACAATCACAAGATTTACAAAAACAAGACAGAAACTATTTTGCTTATAAGCTCGTCTTTTTTTAAAAACTGAAGCAGTGTTTTCACAAAGGAGGAGAGAAAAAATTAGGTTATTTCATAAAGAACTTCCATAAGCAAATGTTAAAAGTGACTAAGAAAAAGTATGTACAATTGGTCTTGG
Organism: Microcebus murinus; assembly: GCF_040939455.1. NCBI lineage: Eukaryota > Metazoa > Chordata > Mammalia > Primates > Cheirogaleidae > Microcebus > Microcebus murinus. The sequence goes on from NC_134108.1 coordinate 114,863,943, forward strand.
TCATTGGCTTCTTCTCTGAGAACTGAAACACTGTGTAGAATGTATTGGCAAAAGCATATAAAGAAACCTTTGTTTTATTATTATTATTTTTTTTTTTTTTTTGTCTTTTTTTTGAAGACAAAATGACTAGGAAAGTTTTGGGAGAAACCTTTGTTTTATAATCAACTTCAATGTGGAAATGTGTAGTGACTTAAACAAAGGAGATAGAAATTATCTTGCTTATATGCTTTTTCTTCTCTGAAAACTGAATAAGTGGGTAGAGTGTATTGACTAACGCTTAGAGAAACATTACTTTCTTTCATAACAAACTTTCTTATACAGATGTTTACAGTCACGAAAGAGATGAAGCGTTGGCTTACAAGCTTGTTCTCTGAAAACTGAAGCAACATGTACAGTGTTTTCACAAATGTGTATGGGAAACAAGTTCTTTCATAAAGAACTTTAATATGCAAAAGTTTACAGTGACTTAGACATAGGAGATAGAAAGTACCGTGTTTATTCGCTTGTTCTCGGAGAACTGAAGCAGTATGTACAGTTTATTCACAAATGGTGAGGAAAAACATTAAGTTCTTCGATAAAGAATTTATATATATAAATGTTTAAGGTCAAGAAAGGCATATCATATAGATTGCTTTGTTTGTGTGCTTGTTCTCAGAGAACTGAAGCAATGTGTAGATAGTTTTCATAAACGTGGAGAAAAAAATAAAGTTCTTTCATAAAGAACATATACAAATGTTTCCAGTGATTTACACAAAGGAGCTACACAAAGTACGTTGCTTATAGATTTGTTCTCTGAGAACTAGTGTGTGAGATATTTTCACACATGCCTATAGGAAACGTTAAGTTCTCTCATAAAGGAATTCATACTGACATGTGTACAGTGACTAAGACAGAGGATATAGAAAGGTGATTTCTTACATGTTTGTTCACTGAGAACTGGAGCAGTGTATTTTGACGAACGCATATAAGCAACATTAAGTTCTTTCTAAATAATTTCCATATACAAATGTTAAAAATCGCTTAGATAGATATGATATAAAAATCACTTAGATAGATATAATCAAGTAGATAGCGATTTCCGCAAGGAGTTGTTTCCTGAGATCTGAAGGAATGTGGAAGCTGTATTGACAAATGCATACAAGAAACATAGTGTTCTCTCATAGAGAACATCTAAATATAAATGTTTACAGTGACTTAGACAATGAAACTAGAAACTGCATTTCTTATCGGCTTGTTCTTATCTTAGAATGAAAACCACTTGTAGCCTTTTGTTTTAAATGTATGCCAGACCCAGTAATTTCTTAAACAGAAAACTTCCATATACAAATAAATCTAATTAGACAAGGGAGCGTAAAAGTGCCCTGATTTACCGATACTTCTTGTCTTAAAACTGTAACAGTAAAGTTTCCTTATAATGCACGTAGACATATTTAGTTCTTTCATAAAATATTCCAAATACAATATTTACAATAACGTACACAAATGAGCCAGAAAGGGATATTCCCATCAGTTAATTCTTTTCTAACAACTAAGGCAATATGTGGAGTTTTCTGGCAAATGCACATAAGAAACCTTACGTTCTTTCATAGAAAACTTGGATATACAAATGTATACAGGGACGTAAAGAAACTGGCTCTAAAGTGCATTGCTTATAGGTTTCTTCTTCCATAAGAATTGAATCACGGTGGAGAGTTTATGCCCGGGGCACATAGGACACAGTAAGTCCTCTCACAAAGCGCTACCATAGGCAAATATTAAAGTGACTTAGACAGGCAGCTGTAAAGTGCCTTGCTTCCAGGCTTGTTCTTCCCTGAGAACTGAGGTAGTCTATAGAGATTCTAGTAAGAAACACTTAAGAAGGCCGGGCACGGTGGCTCAGGCCTGTAATTCTAGCACTCCGGCAGACTGAGGTGGGAGGAAGGCTCAAGATCAGGAGTTCAAAACTAGCCTGTGCAAGAGGAAGACCCCGTATCTACTAAAAATAGGAAGAATTTAATTGGCCAACTAAAATATATATAAAAAATTAGCAGGGCATGGTGGCGATGCCTGTAATCCCAGCTACTCGGAAGGTTCTAGCAAGAAGATCGCCTGAACCCAGGAGTCTGAGGTTGCTGTGAGCGTGACTGACGGCACGGCACTCTAACAGGTCACCCATGTGAGGCAAATCTCAAAAAAAAAAAAAAATTTAAGTAAATAAGTTCTTTCACAAAAATTGTCCAAAGAAAATTGTGTACATCCAAATAGAGAACGTTGCTAGACACTTGCTTTCCCCTGAGAACTGGGGCATTGGGAAAAGTTTGATTTCAAATGCATATAAAAATAGTAAGCTATGACATAATATCCCAAGGCGAACGTTGAGGTCACTAGCGGAGCTAGAATGTGCACTATCCACTTTATTCATTCTGAGAGACGAAGATGTAGAGATTCCTGTCAAAGGCACAGAAGAAACTGTAAATTCTTTCACAGAGTGTATACTCATAAAAATATTTGCACATACTTAGATAAAGTGCGTGGTCTATTCGCTTCATCTCTGAGAACTGAAGTAGTGTTTAGAGCTTCTTGTCAAAGGCACAAAGGAAACAGTACGTCTTAATCAAGAATTTTTGTAAGCAAATATTTACTATCCTTTCGAGAAAACAAGTGGAAAGTTAGTTATGTATACTCTTGCTTTTCTCTGACAACGGAAGCAGTGTATAGAGATTGCTGGAAAACACGCCTGAGAAACAGTATGTTTTTTTCAGAAAAGGATCATTGGCAACCGTATCCTAACTTAAATGCTAAACCTAACCCATGTGTGAGAAGCATGCCTTTTACACGCTATTTTCTGAGAGCTGTAGCAAAGGGTACTGTTTCCGGTGAAATTCATAAGATAAAGATTTTTCATGTTTACTTACACTTTGAGAAAGCAGCTAGAAAGTGCTTTGTTTATACGTTTGGTTTCTCAGAACTGAAGCAGTGTGTACAGTTTTCTGTGAAATGCACATAAGAAAAATTAAGTTCTTTCAAGAAATGTTCTTAGGCAACCTGAACACTAAGGCTAAACGTAAACGTAAGAAACCCAGAAATTACGTTGCCTGTATGCTTTCTAAGTCTCTCAGAGGTGAAGCAGTGTGTGGATCTCGCTGTGAAACAAACAAGCAATAGTAAGTTCTTTGATATAGGAGATTCTTTGTCAAACCAATCGTAACCCTGAGTGTAACCATCAACCTAGCCCTATCTTATGCCATGCATTGCGTATACACTTGCGTTTCTCTAAGAGCTGAAGAAGTGTGTAAACTGCCCTCAAAGACACAAGAGAAATAATAGTGCCTTTATATATGAAGGAGACATTAAGACATTCTCAGATAGGCACAGAATTCAATAAATCTCCGAGAATTCACCAAGACCAGCCCTAAAAGAGGTACTCAAAAAAGTGTTACGCACAGAACACCATAATAAAGACTCACGATTAGAAACAACCAACATCCAAAGAATAAAGGCCAGATATTACAATGGTTCGATACAGAAATCAAAGCAAGAATATCTAAACCAACAGAATGAACAGTAATCTACCTTATCTATCAATTCTATCAATAAATGTGAATGGCTTAAACTCTCCACTCAAGAGACATACGCTGGCTGACTGGATAAGAAAATAGAGGCCAAGTATATGCTGCCATCAGGAAACACATCTAACCTGCAAAGATGTATATACACTGAAGGTAAAAGGGTGGAGATCAGTGTTTCAACAAGTGGAGGCAAAAAGAAGGCTGGCATGGCTGTTCTCATTTTAGACGACTTAGTTTTTAAACCAGCAAAGGTAGTGAAAGAGAAAGATGGTCATATAAAGGTGAAGGACTAGTTCAACAAGAAGGGACAACAATTTTAAATATTATGCAACCAACTTAGGTGCACCCTGATTCATATAGCAAACCTTACTCGCTCTAAGCAACTTGATTAATAGCAACTCCATAATCACCAGAGATTTCAACACTTCACTGACAGCACAAGAGAGATCCGTTAAAGAGAAAACTAATAAATAATGGACTTAAAAAAGAATTCTAGTACATTTGGATCTCACTGACATTTACAGGACATTCTACCCAAAATCCACTAATATATGTTCTTCACCTCAGCTCAGGGGACATTCTCTAACATGGACCATACCCTAGGACACAAAGTAAACATCAAGGAATTTTAAAAAATAGAAATCATACCATGTATTTCTCTGATCACAGTGGACTAAAGAAGAAACAAACCTAACTGAAAGTCACATTTCAACAAAAAGGGTTGAAACAATCTCCTACTAAATGATTAGTTCATAAATGAACATATCAAGATAGAAATAAGCAGGGTGCGGAGGCTCACGCCTGTAATTCTTGCACTCTGGGAGGCCGATCCGGTGGATAACTCAAGATGAGGAATTCGAAACCAACCTGAGCAAGATCAACAATCCGTCTCTACTATAAAAAGAACAAAATTAATTGGCCAACTGATACATATAGAAAATATTAGCCGGGCATGGTGGCGCATATCTGACGTTCTAGCTACTCAGGAGGCTGAGGCAGCAGGATTGCTTGAACCCAGGGGTTTTAGGTTGCTGTGAGCTAGGCTGATTCCACGACACTCACTCTAGCATGGGCAACAAAGCGAGACTCTCTCACAACAACAAAAAAAGGCGGAAATAAAAAATTCTATGAGCAAAATGACCGAGAGACATGTTATCAAATCCTCTGTGGCACAGCTAAAGCCGTTCTGAGAGGAAAGTGTATTTCCATAAATGCCTATAACCAAAAGTCAAGGAGATCACAAATCCAAAATCTAATGAAACAACTCAATGAACTGGTAAAAGAACAACACCAACCTCAAATCCAGCAGGAGGACTGAAATCAACAAGACCAAATCAGAACTAAACGAAACTGAAAACGGGAAAGCTATTCTGAAGATTAATAAAACAGAAAGTTGGTTCTTAGAAATAATACACATAATTGACTAATAAATGAATTTAGTAAATGAATTTAGTAAAGTGTTAGAATACAAAATCAATACACAGATATCAGAGGCATTCATACACGCCAACAATCAAATTGAGAACCATAACAGAGACTCAATTCCCATCAGAATAGCTACAAAGAAATTAAAGTGCCTAGGAATATACTTAATATACGAGGCAAAAGACTGCTACAGGGTGAACTATGAAACACTGAGGAATGAAATAGCAGAGCATGTAAACAGATGGAAATATATAACATGCTCATGGATTGGCAGACTGAACCTCATTAAAATGTTTAAACTACCCAAACTGATTTATACACATAGTAAAATACCTATTAAAATCCCATTAGCATTCTTCACAGATATAGAAAAAATAATTTTATGCTTCGTATGGAACCAAAGAAGACCCCGAATGTGAAAAGCAATTCTAGGTAACATAAACAATGTTGGCGGTATTAATATGCCAGATATCAACCTATATCAATCTGATATTGGAAAAATATAGGAATATTGGCCAGTGGCTCAGATCTGAGAATTTTCATATAAAACCATCCACATATAGCCATCTAATCTTTGACAAAGCAGACAAAAACATACGTTGGGAAGAGTATCCCGTTTCTATAAATGGTGGGAAAAGAGGATAGACACCTGTAGAATGCTAAAACAGGACCCACACCTTTCACCTCTCACAAAACTCAACTCACGCTGGGTAACAGACTTAAACCTAAGGTACTAGAATTCGAGAAGAAAATTTGGAAACACTCTCATTAACATCGAGTTTATGAAGTCCGCAAATGCAATCACAGCAGCAACAAAAAGAAATAAATGGGACATGATCAAACGAAAAAGCTTCTGCACAGATAAGAAATAGTCATGAAAGTAGACAACCTACAGAATGGGAGAAAATGCATCCTACACATCTGATAAATGGCTTATTCGAATATACTTAGAACTCACGAATATCAACAAGAAACGTCAAGTAACTCTATTCAAAAGTGGGCAAGGCACTTGAACAGAAACTTTTCTAAAGAAGAAAGCAAGCAAACATGCGAAAATGATCAACATCTCTAATCATCAGGGGAATGCAAATCAAAACCACAGTGAGATATCACTTAACACCAGTGAGAATGGCCTATATGAAAAATTCTCCAAACAATAAATGCTGGCCTGGGTGACGGAGAAAGGAACTGCTGGTGGGGCTGCAAACCAGTTCTACCTCCGTGGAAAACAATATGGAGATACCTCAAAGCGATACAAGTGGATGTACCCTTTGATCCAGCAATCCCATTACTGGGCATCTATCAAAAGATCCAGTGACACTCTACAAAAAAGACACCTGCAGTCGAATGTTTATAGCAGCAGAATTCATAATTGCAAGACTGTGGAAACAGCTCTAGTGTCCATCGATCCAAGAATAGATTAACAAAATTGGTATACGTATCCCATGGAGTACTATTCAGCTCATAAAACAACGTTGATATAGCACATCTTATATTTTCCTGGTAGAGGTGGAACCTAAATGAAGCTGGAACTAAATTAAGTATCCCAGGAATGGAAAAACAAGCACCATATATACTCACCAGCAAACTGGTATTAACTGATCAGCACCTAAGTGGACACATAGGTATTACAGTGATAGCATATTGGGCAGGTGAGAAGGGGGCGGGGGGCGCGTGTATACATAAATAATGAGTGAGATGTGCACCATCTTGGGGATGGTCACGCTGGAAACACAGACTTGGGGGGGAAAGGGCATTTTTGGAAACCTTAAAAGCCGTACCCACATACTATGCCGAAATAAAAAATAACAGTTCTTCACATACACACACACACACACTCACACACACACACACACAAAGGAAATAATAGTGAGTCATTTCAAAAAGAATTTCCAAAAGAAAATGTTTAAAGTCACTAAGGAGCCGGGCGTGGTGGCTTACCACTGTAATCCTAGCACTCTGGGAGCCCAATGCGGGCAGATTGCTTGAAGTCAGGAGTTGCAATCCAACCTGAGCAAGTGCAAGACACCATCTCTGCTATAAATAGAAAGAAATTGATTGGCCAATATATAGAAAAAATACAGTCATGGTGGTGCATGCCAGTATTCCCAGATACACAGGAGGCTGAAGCAGGAGGATCGTTTGAGCCCAGGAGATTAAGGTTGCTGTAAACTAGGCTGAAGCCAGGGCATGCACTGTAGTTTGGGCAACAAAACGACACTCTCTCTAGTTTGTTTCAAACATACATAACAAACAGTAAACGCTTTCATAAAGAATTTATATAAGCAATCCAAACACATCCTTGCTAGGACGCTCGTGGTCTAGCATTGCTATTCTCTGAGAACTGAAGTAGTGTCTAGAGTTTGCTTTCCAACACACATAACAAATATTAAATGCTTTCAAAAAGAATTTTCATAGGCAATACAACCACTAACCGTAACTTAGGGAGTGCGCTGTCTAGCACTCTGAGCAAGCAAGGGGTGTGTAGATTTTCTCAGCAAACACAAACTAAAAAAAATAAGTTCTTTCATAGAAAATTTTAACGAGAAAATGTTTACCATCACTTAGAAACAGAAGTTAAAACATGCGCTGTCTAAACCCTTCTGAGAACTGATGCTGTGTGTAGAGATTTCAGTTAAAAGCACATAAGAAACACTACGGTCTTTCAAAAAGAAGTTTCCTGTGCAATACTATCCTTAACGCAAAAGTTAATACTAACCCTATATAACAAAGCACATTGCTTATAGGTTTGCTATTCTGAGAGCTTAAGCAGGGTGCAGAGATTCCTGTCAAAGCTATATAAGGAACAGTAAGTTCTTTCATTAGTAATTGCCATAGTAAAATGTGTACAGTCACTTAGAGAATGCAGCTAGAGTGGATTGTGCTCACGCTTCGTGTTCTCAGAGAACTAAAGCAAAATGTAGACCTTGCCCTCAAATGCACATAAGAAACAGTCCTTTCATAACGAAGTTTCATCGGCAATCCTAACCTTAACCCTAATACTAACCCTAACACTAGCCTTAACTCCATTCTAGGAAGTTTATTCGCATATAGACTTGCTATTCTCTGAGAGCTTAAGCAATGGTAAAGTTTCCTGTAAAGACACATAAGAAACAATAAGTTCTTTCATAAACAATTTTCAGGTGTTACTAGGTTGTAATTATGCATAGTATGCTCTATGTTTGTACATGTGTCAGAATTTTTTTTTCAGGGGTTACTTTTACTACAATTTCAAATCTAAAAAGAAATGGTACCATCTGAAAGGCCATTATTCAGTAATTCCATTTTAAAAGCTTACAGTGAAAACATATGAAGCTAAACTAGACATGGAGCACTGACATATGAAACCATGCGTACACCTGGAAAACGTGTTGTGTGGGACAGCCCTGCAGGGAACCTTACCTTAGTGGCTGTGGTCTGAGCAGTGGATTCCTACAAGCTCTGGATTCAAATCGTGGCGCTGTTATTTCATAGCTGCACAATTTTGCCAAGCATCTTGACCATCTTTGAGCCTCAACATAAAAGTGGGGAATTACAGTCTTTGCCTCACGGAACTCTGTTGAGGATTCAAAGAGACAGCAAATGTATGGGGTTTTGCTCATAGACATAATTAAGTTCTCAAAATTTAGGAGCTATTAACAACATCAATTATTTAACCATTTGAAATCCTGGATCCTGATTTCTGAGATCTCCAACTGAAGTCAGTCCTTTCCTCAGGAAGCCACCTGTCCATCGCCCTGTCAAGGCCGGGGTATGCCTACAATTGGAGCTGTTTCTTCTTTTCTCTATCCCCTCTGTCTTTGTGCCCAGAGCTGCTCAATCAACCTTTGATGAGTGAAGAAATGAAGGAATGGGGGAAAAACTCAGGCAGGATTTGACTGGGCTTTTCGTGTGAAGGAGCAGGAGGGTTCAGGAAATCATTATTATGGTTTCAAATGCCACTGGCCAGGCGGAGTTTCCCTAAATGAAAAAGTACGTGTGTTTGGTAAGTACCTTAAGCTCACCTACTGTCCGCACTGCTGGGACAATTAGCCAACACCAGGAGCACAAGGGGCTTGGCCCTTCCCCATTTGGCCCAAAATAACCTCCTCCCCCTCTTTGAGCAAATGCTTGGGATACTTTCAACTGGATGATAAAGCCTTTCATCTGCCAATTACTGATAAAGAGAAAATGCAAATATCCAGGGGGAATAACAATGCAGGCTCCAGCCTGAGCCTCAGCCATGCCACACGCAGCTTTGTGATCCTGGTTGAGTGGCTTTGCCTTTCTGAGTCCCTGTTTTCCCTCTGCAAAGTAGGGACTAAGACTATTTCCATAAAGTGTTCTTATAAGAAAAAGAGACGCAAATAAAATGGTTCCCCATGCGCGGTGCCCCAGCCCGGGCCCAGGTTAATAAGATACAGCCCCACCGAGAGGGGTCACAGCTGAAAAGGGTTGTCCCAGAGAGAAGCTGCAGGAGGCACAGCACCCATGCGCAGTCACCAGCGCACTGGGGGTTGTGGATGGGTAGGGTGGGCGGAGCCCAGTACCGTTTGGGCCCCAGATGAAGGAAGGAAGGCACGGAGACAGGGTGTTGAAGGCTCCACCTAGGCCGATCCACAGTAGAAACGCAACGTGTGAGGACGAGAAAAGCCTGCTCGACCCAGCACCCCGCATTTGCCCGGTACCCATGTCCCAGGGCGTCTGTGTGGCCTGGAGAGGAACTCAACAGACCCAGCCAGGCAGAGATAACTGCTGGCACCTGATTGCTGGTGAGGGCACATGGTACTCAATTGTACATTCTAGGACACCTGGCTTACTGTCACGGGTTCCAGCTCTGGCCCGGAGAACACAAGAGTTTCCTGGAGGGCGTCCTGAACCACCGTCCACAACAAGACCTTGGAAGGCCCAGGTGACAGAGGAGACCGTCCTGCAGAGGCCGAGGACAGTGAAGGGAAGAGTGAGAAAAAGCGAATGAGGCAGGGGTAAAGTGACGGACCGGGCAAGGAGGAGCGTGTAAGGCAAGGGCAGAGGACGGAAACAGGCCTGGCGGGAAGGAGCCAGTCAGGAAAGGGCCCAGGACAGTGACAGGCCTGGCCAGGGAGGAGCACGTCAGGCAGGGGTAGAGGAGAGGGGTTGGGAAAGGGAAAGGGTTACAGTTAGAGCACAATTCACAATCACAAAGATGTGGAAGCGACCCGAGTGCCCATCCATCCAGGAGTGCATTAATAACATGTGGCACCTGGACACCACGGAGTGCTATTTGGCTATGAGGAGCAGCGGTGAGAGGGCGCCTCTCGTGCTCTCCTGGCCAGAGCTGGAAACCATTCCAGTAAGCCAAGTATCCCAAGAATGGACACACGAGCACCACGAGAGCGCGCTCACCAGCAAATTGGTAGGAACAGATGGACACCAAAGTGGACAGAGAGGAATCACCTTCATCGGGTGGGTGTCAGGCGGGCGTGGGGATGGGGTGGGCATACACATCCATTAGTGAGGGGGTGGGTACGCACCAACTGGGGGATGGGCGCACTTGAAGCTCTGACCTGAGAGGGAAGGCGGGGAAAGAGCATGGCACCTGACCTTAACCTTGGTACCCCCACAATAGGCTGGGAAAAAATGAGAAATAAATGAATAAGAAAACAGGGGGTATGGGGACACGGGCTATATACGTCACTTCAATGATTGGACTCACATAATCTGTTTGAAAGAGAGAGAAAAGAAAATGCAATAATAGAGATAAGAGACACTTTTTAAGAAAATGAATCCGAAAAGAAAAGTAAAAGGAGGCCTGTGGAGCAGGTCTGGGTGTGACTCCGGATCCCCCAACATCTGGTGCCACCACCAAAGATTCCTAGGTGTAGCCCATAGAACCCCGAAAGCAACGGGACGAGTTCTGGTCACATACTCCCTCAAATTACATCCTGGAATGCTTCCGGAACTCCCTCCCCTCTCAGACTCTCAAGGTTTCCTCCAGCGTGTCGGTTCCCACAGACCAGACCTTTGGTCTGAGACCTGACAGTCCAGATGGCACGCATGCTGCCGCGTGGCGGCGGTGCCGCGGCTCGGGACAAAAGGAGGCCCCACGGTGTGGGCTGTGGTGGCAGGCACCCCGGGGGGCGCTGAGGGTGGGGGTGATCCGCGGGACCCGCCGCCGCCACCGCAGTAGCACTCCCAGAAAGGGGACAGAATGAGAGGCAAAAAAAAAAGAAAAGTAAAGAAAAAAAAAAGCCTCCGGCACCCGGTATTCCCAGGCGGTCTCCCATGCAAGTACTAACCAGGACGGAAGCTGCTTAGCTTCGGAGATCAGAAGAGATGGGAAGCGTTCAGGGTGGTGTGGCCTTAGACGGCGGAGGGCGCCCCTGCCCCGCTCAAGAAGCCGAGTCTCACTGCACTTCCCCGCGATAGCTCTGCCCCGCGCCGGGCCGGGCCTGTTGAGTTCGCCGGTCGGACAGGGCCTGTTGAGTTCGCGGGACTGAGGTGAGGGACGGGGCGGGGTGGGGGGCTGTCTCTCCACACACAGACACACAGACACAGACACACACACACACACACACACGATGTGCCTCCACGGCTGGACCCGCCAAGGTGGGGACCTTCCAGCCCCCCTCCTCTCCTCACCTCGCCTCCTTCACCTACCCGCTCCCCACTCCCAGGGCGCCGGCCGCCGCTGACTGCGCACGCGTGGGGCGCTCGCCCTTTGCCCCCAGCCAGGGGCCGGCCTCGCGCACAACCCCTTTCACCTGCGCCCCCAGCCCTGTGGGTGGGCTGCCGCCTATTCCCCCGGGCCAGGGCTGCGGCACAGCGCATGGGGGAGGCGAGCGAGTGTAGGGGCGTCTCTCGGGATGTGTCCCATGGGTGGGGTGGGGTGGCGTGGCCTGTGGGGCGCTGAAGAAATCAGTCCCCTCCATCTCCTACCTCTGGAAAACCCCCAAGCCCTTGGAGAATGCCGGCACCGCGACCGTGGGGGCCGGGACCCTGCTCTGTGTCCTCCTGTGGCCCAGTCCAAGGGGCCTGGGCCTGGCCGGGGCTGCATTGGACCCCAACCACCCTGGGGTGTGGACTTGCTAAAAGTCGGCAATTAGATATTGGATTCGAGCTTCATTGAGGTCTTTTCACTAATGAATGCACCGAAAAGAGTTTCCTAATCCATCTGTGAGGGTGGCAACTGAAAGAGAATTTTAAAGCTGACAGAATAGGCGAGGAAAGGCATAGGAGATTTCCAAACCCAGTAAGGAAGCCTTTCCCGAAACGGAAGAAAGAAACGAGCAAACAGAAACACCGGTAGCCCGCCCGGATCAGAGTCTGCCCCTGAGAGAAAGTACCCTGACCAGGTTCACCCGTGGGTGGGTGGCGAGCTAGCGGCATTCAGAAGAGCGAGGCCCGCAGTCTGTGCAGAAGACACCTGCACTCGGGTGTGTGTGGCGGCACAATTCCCAAGCAGCTCCAAATGGTAATCCAAGGAGAAGCCAGGGAGTTCCCAACGCCCCAGGTGTCCGCAGCCCACGACTGGCTGCTGTGGGAATGCGAAGCCCGGCTCCTTGTCTCAGAGCGGGACAACCAGGAGGTGTGATGTCCACTCCGGGGGTTCCCAGGAGGATGAGGCTGAAGCTGGGACTTGGCCTGAAAGTGTCCCCTCGCATGGGCACCCCCTTCCGCTTCCGGCTCCTCTACCCCTGGTGCCCCTCCATCCAGGGGCCAGACCTTAAAAAATCACCCGCAAGAGAATCCTGGTCCCAAAGAAGCCCTCTGGGGGACCCGTGCTGAGAGAGCTTGTGGGCATGGCCCGCTGGGGCTCTGCCCGACCCAGGGCTGGGAGATGCAACCTCCCAGCTCTGGGTCCCTGCAGGAAGTGTTGGCAAGCACTGGGCCAGTCCTCCAAAGGCCCAGGTGCAGGGAGCCCAGGCCAAGCAGCCTGTGCAAGAAGCCACATGCCGTGCCACCCCGGGAACACGACTGCAGGTCACGGCCCCTCCCTCCCCCCACTCCTCTTCCTCCTCCTCCTCATCCTCCTCCTCCTCCACCTCCTCCTCCCCACCCCCGACATGGCGCAGGGCTCAGAGACACCTCAGACGCTGCTACCAAAGTCCACAGGGCATCGGTTGCTACTCCAAAGCACCCGAGCAGACCGCGTTGTCCAGCCAGCCCCTGGGCCTCCCTGGGGTGCCCACACAAAAGTGCAGACAACCACCGGACTCGCAATGTCAGTTTGAGGATGTTTCTGCCACTCTAAGGACCCGCAGGCCAGCTGGGCCTTCGGGCAGGACAGAGAGCCCCGGAATCCGACGTGGAGAGCTGCGTGTACGTCCCCATCAGGAGGCGGTCCCCACCTCCCCGGCTCTCCCCTTGCGGGGAGCGGCAGCTGCAGGGCCTCAGGGAAGACACCAGGCTGGGCCCCCGCGGCACAGCGGGGCACCTGAGCCAGACTGCTGAGGCCGCCCTGCTGCCGGGTTCCCGGAGGGCTTCCTGGAAGCAGCGTCCACACCAAGCCCTTGGAAGGCCCAGGCGATGGAGGAGCCGGTCACGCAGGGTCCTAGGAGGGTGACGGGCGGGGAGGAGCGTGTAAGGCAGGGGCAGAGGACGGTGACAGGCCGGGCGGGAAGGAGCCGGTCAGGCAGGGGCCCAGGACGGTGACCGGCCGGGTGGGGAGGAGCGAGTCAGGCAGGGGCCGAGGTGAGGGGCCGAGCGGGGAGGAGGGTGTCAGGCAGGGGCAGAGGACGGTGACAGGCCGGGCGGGAAGGAGCCGGTCAGGCAGGGGCCCAGGACGGTGACCGGCCGGGTGGGGAGGACCGAGTCAGGCAGGGGCCCAGGACGGTGACCGGCCGGGTGGGGAGGAGCGAGTCAGGCAGGGGCCGAGGTGAGGGGCCGGGCGGGGAGGAGGGTGTCAGGCAGGGGCAGAGGACGGTGACAGGCCGGGCGGGAAGGAGCCGGTCAGGCAGGGGCCCAGGACAGTGACGGGCCTGGCCGGGGAGGAGCGCGTCAGGCAGGGGCAGAGGAGACGGGCTGGGTAAGGGTTAGGGTTACAGTTAGGGCACAATTCACAATCGCAAAGATGTGGAAGCGACCCGAGTGCCCATCCATCCAGGAGTGCATTAATAACATGTGGCGCGTGGACACCACGGAGTGCTATTCGGCTATGAGGAGCAGCGGTGAGAGGGCGCCTCTCGTGCTCTCCTGGCCAGAGCTGGAACCCGTTCCAGTAAGCCAAGTATCCCAAGAATGGACACACGAGCACCACGTGAGCGCGCTCACCAGCAAATTGGTAGGAACTGATGGACACCTAAGTGGACTGAGGGGAATCACCTTCATCGGGTGGGTGTCGGGTGGGCGTGGGGAGGGGGTGGACATACACATCCATTAGGGAGGGGGTGGGTGCGCACCAATTGGGGGATGGGCGCGCATGGAGCTCTGACCCGAGGGGGGAGGCGGGGAAAGAGCAATGCACCTGACCTTAACCTTGGTACCCTCACAATAGGCTGGGAGAAAATGAGAAATAAATGAATAAGAAAAGAGGGGCTGGGGGGCAGGGGCAATACATGTCACCTCAATGCTTGGACTCCCATCATCTGCTTGGAAAGAGAGAGAAAAGAAAATGCAATAATAGAGATAAGAGACACTTTTTAAGAAAATGAATCCGAAAAGAAAAGTAAAAGGAGGCCTGTGGAGCAGGTCTGGGTGTGACTCCGGATCCCCCAACATCTGGTGCCACCACCAAAGATTCCTAGGTGTAGCCCATAGAACCCCGAAAGCAACGGGACGAGTTCTGGTCACATACTCCCTCAAATTACATCCTGGAATGCTTCCGGAACTCCCTCCCCTCTCAGACTCTCAAGGTTTCCTCCAGCGTGTCGGTTCCCACAGACCAGACCTTTGGTCTGAGACCTGACAGTCCAGATGGCACGCATGCTGCCGCGTGGCGGCGGTGCCGCGGCTCGGGACAAGAGGAGGCCCCACGGTGTGGGCTGTGGTGGCAGGCACCCCGGGGGCGCTGAGGGTGGGGGTGATCCGCGGGACCCGCCGCCGCCACCGCAGTAGCACTCCCAGAAAGGGGACAGAATGAGAGGCAAAAAAAAAAGAAAAGTAAAGAAAAAAAAAAAGCCTCCGGCACCCGGTATTCCCAGGCGGTCTCCCATGCAAGTACTAACCAGGACGGAAGCTGCTTAGCTTCGGAGATCAGAAGAGATGGGAAGCGTTCAGGGTGGTGTGGCCTTAGACGGCGGAGGGTGCCCCTGCCCCGCTCAAGAAGCCGAGTCTCACTGCACTTCCCCGCGATAGCTCTGCCCCGCGCCGGGCCGGGCCTGTTGAGTTCGCCGGTCGGACAGGGCCTGTTGAGTTCGCGGGACTGAGGTGAGGGACGGGGCGGGGTGGGGGGCTGTCTCTCCACACACAGACACACAGACACACAGACACAGACACACACACACACACACACACACGATGTGCCTCCACGGCTGGACCCGCCAAGGTGGGGACCTTCCAGCCCCCCTCCTCTCCTCACCTCGCCTCCTTCACCTACCCGCTCCCCACTCCCAGGGCGCCGGCCGCCGCTGACTGCGCACGCGTGGGGCGCTCGCCCTTTGCCCCCAGCCAGGGGCTGGCCTCGCGCACAACCCCTTTCACCTGCGCCCCCAGCCCTGTGGGTGGGCTGCTGCCTATTCCCCCGGGCCAGGGCTGCGGCACAGCGCATGGGGGAGGCGAGCGAGTGTAGGGGCGTCTCTCGGGATGTGTCCCATGGGTGGGGTGGTGTGGCGTGGCCTGTGGGGCGCTGAAGAAACCAGTCCCCTCCATCTCCTACCTCTGGAAAACCCCCAAGCCCTTGGAGAATGCCGGCACCGCGACCGTGGGGGCCGGGACCCTGCTCTGTGTCCTCCTGTGGCCCAGTCCAAGGGGCCTGGGCCTGGCCGGGGCTGCATTGGACCCCAACCACCCTGGGGTGTGGACTTGCTAAAAGTCGGCGATTAGATATTGGATTCGAGCTTCATTGAGGTCTTTTCACTAATGAATGCACCGAAAAGAGTTTCCTAATCCATCTGTGAGGGTGGCAACTGAAAGAGAATTTTAAAGCTGACAGAATAGGCGAGGAAAGGCATAGGAGATTTCCAAACCCAGTAAGGAAGCCTTTCCCGAAACGGAAGAAAGAAACGAGCAAACAGAAACACCGGTAGCCCGCCCGGATCAGAGTCTGCCCCTGAGAGAAAGTACCCTGACCAGGTTCACCCGTGGGTGGGTGGCGAGCTAGCGGCGTTCAGAAGAGCGAGGCCCGCAGTCTGTGCAGAAGACACCTGCACTCGGGTGTGTGTGGCGGCACAATTCCCAAGCAGCTCCAAATGGTAATCCAAGGAGAAGCCAGGGAGTTCCCAACGCCCCAGGTGTCCGCAGCCCACGACTGGCTGCTGTGGGAATGCGAAGCCCGGCTCCTTGTCTCAGAGCGGGACAACCAGGAGGTGTGATGTCCACTCCGGGGGTTCCCAGGAGGATGAGGCTGAAGCTGGGACTTGGCCTGAAAGTGTCCCCTCGCATGGGCACCCCCTTCCGCTTCCGGCTCCTCTACCCCTGGTGCCCCTCCATCCAGGGGCCAGACCTTAAAAAATCACCCGCAAGAGAATCCTGGTCCCAAAGAAGCCCTCTGGGGGACCCGTGCAGAGAGAGCTTGTGGGCATGGCCCGCTGGGGCTCTGCCCGACCCAGGGCTGCGAGATGCAACCTCCCAGCTCTGGGTGCCTGCAGGAAGTGTTGGCAAGCACTGGGCCAGTCCTCCAAAGGCCCAGGTGCAGGGAGCCCAGGCCAAGCAGCCTGTGCAAGAAGCCACATGCCGTGCCACCCCGGGAACACGACTGCAGGTCACGGCCCCTCCCTCCCCCCACTCCTCTTCCTCCTCCTCCTCCTCCTCCTCCTCCTCCTCCTCCTCCAACTCCTCCTCCCGACCCCCGACATGGCGCAGGGCTCAGAGACACCTCAGACGCTGCTACCAAAGTCCACAGGGCATCGGTTGCTACTCCAAAGCACCCGAGCAGACCGCGTTGTCCAGCCAGCCCCTGGGCCTCCCTGGGGTGCCCACACAAAAGTGCAGACAACCACCGGACTCGCAATGTCAGTTTGAGGATGTTTCTGCCACTCTAAGGACCCGCAGGCCAGCTGGGCCTTCGTGCAGGACAGAGAGCCCCGGAATCCGACGTGGAGAGCTGCGTGTACGTCCCCATCAGGAGGCGGTCCCCACCTCCCCGGCTCTCCCCTTGCGGGGAGCGGCAGCTGCAGGGCCTCAGGGAAGACACCAGGCTGGGCCCCCGCGGCACAGCGGGGCACCTGAGCCAGACTGCTGAGGCCGCCCTGCTGCCGGGTTCCCGGAGGGCTTCCTGGAAGCAGCGTCCACACCAAGCCCTTGGAAGGCCCAGGCGATGGAGGAGCCGGTCAGGCAGGGTCCTAGGAGGGTGACGGGCGGGGAGGAGCGTGTAAGGCAGGGGCAGAGGACGGTGACAGGCCGGGCGGGAAGGAGCCGGTCAGGCAGGGGCCCAGGACGGTGACCGGCCGGGTGGGGAGGAGCGAGTCAGGCAGGGGCCGAGGTGAGGGGCCGGGCGGGGAGGAGGGTGTCAGGCAGGAGCAGAGGACGGTGACAGGCCGGGCGGGAAGGAGCCGGTCAGTCAGGGGCCCAGGACAGTGACGGGCCTGGCCGGGGAGGAGCGCGTCAGGCAGGGGCAGAGGAGACGGGCTGGGTAAGGGTTAGGGTTACAGTTAGGGCACAATTCACAATCGCAAAGATGTGGAAGCGACCCGAGTGCCCATCCATCCAGGAGTGCATTAATAACATGTGGCGCGTGGACACCACGGAGTGCTATTCGGCTGTGAGGAGCAGCGGTGAGAGGGCGCCTCTCGTGCTCTCCTGGCCAGAGCTGGAACCCGTTCCAGTAAGCCAAGTATCCCAAGAATGGACACACGAGCACCACGTGAGCGCGCTCACCAGCAAATTGGTAGGAACGGATGGACACCTAAGTGGACAGAGGGGAATCACCTTCATCGGGTGGGTGTCGGGCGGGCGTGGGGAGGGGGTGGACATACACATCCATTAGGGAGGGGGTGGGTGCGCACCAACTGGGGGATGGGCGCGCTTGGAGCTCTGACCCGAGGGGGGAGGCGGGGAAAGAGCAATGCACCTGACCTTAACCTTGGTACCCTCACAATAGGCTGGGAGAAAATGAGAAATAAATGAATAAGAAAACAGGGGCTGGGGGGCAGGGGCAATACATGTCACCTCAATGCTTGGACTCCCATCATCTGCTTGGAAAGAGAGAGAAAAGAAAATGCAATAATAGAGATAAGAGACACTTTTTAAGAAAATGAATCCGAAAAGAAAAGTAAAAGGAGGCCTGTGGAGCAGGTCTGGGTGTGACTCCGGATCCCCCAACATCTGGTGCCACCACCAAAGATTCCTAGGTGTAGCCCATAGAACCCCGAAAGCAACGGGACGAGTTCTGGTCACATACTCCCTCAAATTACATCCTGGAATGCTTCCGGAACTCCCTCCCCTCTCAGACTCTCAAGGTTTCCTCCAGCGTGTCGGTTCCCACAGACCAGACCTTTGGTCTGAGACCTGACAGTCCAGATGGCACGCATGCTGCCGCGTGGCGGCGGTGCCGCGGCTCGGGACAAGAGGAGGCCCCACGGTGTGGGCTGTGGTGGCAGGCACCCCGGGGGGCGCTGAGGGTGGGGGTGATCCGCGGGACCCGCCGCCGCCACCACAGTAGCACTCCCAGAAAGGGGACAGAATGAGAGGCAAAAAAAAAAGAAAAGTAAAGAAAAAAAAAAGCCTCCGGCACCCGGTATTCCCAGGCGGTCTCCCATGCAAGTACTAACCAGGACGGAAGCTGCTTAGCTTCGGAGATCAGAAGAGATGGGAAGCGTTCAGGGTGGTGTGGCCTTAGACGGCGGAGGGCGCCCCTGCCCCGCTCAAGAAGCCGAGTCTCACTGCACTTCCCCGCCATAGCTCTGCCCCGCGCCGGGCCGGGCCTGTTGAGTTCGCCGGTCGGACAGGGCCTGTTGAGTTCGCGGGACTGAGGTGAGGGACGGGGCGGGGTGGGGGGCTGTCTCTCCACACACAGACACACAGACACACAGACACACAGACACACACACACACACACACGATGTGCCTCCACGGCTGGACCCGCCAAGGTGGGGACCTTCCAGCCCCCCTCCTCTCCTCACCTCGCCTCCTTCACCTACCCGCTCCCCACTCCCAGGGCGCCGGCCGCCGCTGACTGCGCACGCGTGGGGCGCTCGCCCTTTGCCCCCAGCCAGGGGCCGGCCTCGCGCACAACCCCTTTCACCTGCGCCCCCAGCCCTGTGGGTGGGCTGCCGCCTATTCCCCCGGGCCAGGGCTGCGGCACAGCGCATGGGGGAGGCGAGCGAGTGTAGGGGCGTCTCTCGGGATGTGTCCCATGGGTGGGGTGGTGTGGCGTGGCCTGTGGGGCGCTGAAGAAACCAGTCCCCTCCATCTCCTACCTCTGGAAAACCCCCAAGCCCTTGGAGAATGCCGGCACCGCGACCGTGGGGGCCGGGACCCTGCTCTGTGTCCTCCTGTGGCCCAGTCCAAGGGGCCTGGGCCTGGCCGGGGCTGCATTGGACCCCAACCACCCTGGGGTGTGGACTTGCTAAAAGTCGGCGATTAGATATTGGATTCGAGCTTCATTGAGGTCTTTTCACTAATGAATGCACCGAAAAGAGTTTCCTAATCCATCTGTGAGGGTGGCAACTGAAAGAGAATTTTAAAGCTGACAGAATAGGCGAGGAAAGGCATAGGAGATTTCCAAACCCAGTAAGGAAGCCTTTCCCGAAACGGAAGAAAGAAACGAGCAAACAGAAACACCGGTAGCCCGCCCGGATCAGAGTCTGCCCCTGAGAGAAAGTACCCTGACCAGGTTCACCCGTGGGTGGGTGGCGAGCTAGCGGCGTTCAGAAGAGCGAGGCCCGCAGTCTGTGCAGAAGACACCTGCACTCGGGTGTGTGTGGCGGCACAATTCCCAAGCAGCTCCAAATGGTAATCGAAAGAGAAGCCAGGGAGTTCCCAACGCCCCAGGTGTCCGCAGCCCACGACTGGCTGCTGTGGGAATGCGAAGCCCGGCTCCTTGTCTCAGAGCGGGACAACCAGGAGGTGTGATGTCCACTCCGGGGGTTCCCAGGAGGATGAGGCTGAAGCTGGGACTTGGCCTGAAAGTGTCCCCTCGCATGGGCACCCCCTTCCGCTTCCGGCTCCTCTACCCCTGGTGCCCCTCCATCCAGGGGCCAGACCTTAAAAAATCACCCGCAAGAGAATCCTGGTCCCAAAGAAGCCCTCTGGGGGACCCGTGCTGAGAGAGCTTGTGGGCATGGCCCGCTGGGGCTCTGCCCGACCCAGGGCTGGGAGATGCAACCTCCCAGCTCTGGGTCCCTGCAGGAAGTGTTGGCAAGCACTGGGCCAGTCCTCCAAAGGCCCAGGTGCAGGGAGCCCAGGCCAAGCAGCCTGTGCAAGAAGCCACATGCCGTGCCACCCCGGGAACACGACTGCAGGTCACGGCCCCTCCCTCCCCCCACTCCTCTTCCTCCTCCTCCTCCTCCTCCTCCTCCTCCTCCTCCACCTCCTCCTCCCCACCCCCGACATGGCGCAGGGCTCAGAGACACCTCAGACGCTGCTACCAAAGTCCACAGGGCATCGGTTGCTACTCCAAAGCACCCGAGCAGACCGCGTTGTCCAGCCAGCCCCTGGGCCTCCCTGGGGTGCCCACACAAAAGTGCAGACAACCACCGGACTCGCAATGTCAGTTTGAGGATGTTTCTGCCACTCTAAGGACCCGCAGGCCAGCTGGGCCTTCGTGCAGGACAGAGAGCCCCGGAATCCGACGTGGAGAGCTGCGTGTACGTCCCCATCAGGAGGCGGTCCCCACCTCCCCGGCTCTCCCCTTGCGGGGAGCGGCAGCTGCAGGGCCTCAGGGAAGACACCAGGCTGGGCCCCCGCGGCACAGCGGGGCACCTGAGCCAGACTGCTGAGGCCGCCCTGCTGCCGGGTTCCCGGAGGGCTTCCTGGAAGCAGCGTCCACACCAAGCCCTTGGAAGGCCCAGGCGATGGAGGAGCCGGTCAGGCAGGGTCCTAGGAGGGTGACGGGCGGGGAGGAGCGTGTAAGGCAGGGGCAGAGGACGGTGACAGGCCGGGCGGGAAGGAGCCGGTCAGGCAGGGGCCCAGGACGGTGACCGGCCGGGTGGGGAGGAGCGAGTCAGGCAGGGGTCGAGGTGAGTGGCCGGGCGGGGAGGAGGGTGTCAGGCAGGGGCAGAGGACGGTGACAGGCCGGGCGGGAAGGAGCCGGTCAGGCAGGGGCCCAGGACGGTGACCGGCCGGGTGGGGAGGAGCGAGTCAGGCAGGGGCCCAGGACGGTGACCGGCCGGGTGGGGAGGAGCGAGTCAGGCAGGGGCCGAGGTGAGGGGCCGGGCGGGGAGGAGGGTGTCAGGCAGGGGCAGAGGACGGTGACAGGCCGGGCGGGAAGGAGCCGGTCAGGCAGGGGCCCAGGACAGTGACGGGCCTGGCCGGGGAGTAGCGCGTCAGGCAGGGGCAGAGGAGACGGGCTGGGTATGGGTTAGGGTTACAGTTAGGGCACAATTCACAATCGCAAAGATGTGGAAGCGACCCGAGTGCCCATCCATCCAGGAGTGCATTAATAACATGTGGCGCGTGGACACCACGGAGTGCTATTCGGCTATGAGGAGCAGCGGTGAGAGGGCGCCTCTCGTGCTCTCCTGGCCAGAGCTGGAACCCGTTCCAGTAAGCCAAGTATCCCAAGAATGGACACACGAGCACCACGTGAGCGCGCTCACCAGCAAATTGGTAGGAACGGATGGACACCTAAGTGGACTGAGGGGAATCACCTTCATCGGGTGGGTGTCGGGCGGGCGTGGGGAGGGGGTGGACATACACATCCATTAGGGAGGGGGTGGGTGCGCACCAACTGGGGGATGGGCGCGCTTGGAGCTCTGACCCGAGGGGGGAGGCGGGGAAAGAGCAATGCACCTGACCTTAACCTTGGTACCCTCACAATAGGCTGGGAGAAAATGAGAAATAAATGAATAAGAAAACAGGGGCTGGGGGGCAGGGGCAATACATGTCACCTCAATGCTTGGACTCCCATCATCTGCTTGGAAAGAGAGAGAAAAGAAAATGCAATAATAGAGATAAGAGACACTTTTTAAGAAAATGAATCCGAAAAGAAAAGTAAAAGGAGGCCTGTGGAGCAGGTCTGGGTGTGACTCCGGATCCCCCAACATCTGGTGCCACCACCAAAGATTCCTAGGTGTAGCCCATAGAACCCCGAAAGCAACGGGACGAGTTCTGGTCACATACTCCCTCAAATTACATCCTGGAATGCTTCCGGAACTCCCTCCCCTCTCAGACTCTCAAGGTTTCCTCCAGCGTGTCGGTTCCCACAGACCAGACCTTTGGTCTGAGACCTGACAGTCCAGATGGCACGCATGCTGCCGCGTGGCGGCGGTGCCGCGGCTCGGGACAAGAGGAGGCCCCACGGTGTGGGCTGTGGTGGCAGGCACCCCGGGGGGCGCTGAGGGTGGGGGCGATCCGCGGGACCCGCCGCCGCCACCGCAGTAGCACTCCCAGAAAGGGGACAGAATGAGAGGCAAAAAAAAAAGAAAAGTAAAGAAAAAAGAAAGCCTCCGGCACCCGGTATTCCCAGGCGGTCTCCCATGCAAGTACTAACCAGGACGGAAGCTGCTTAGCTTCGGAGATCAGAAGAGATGGGAAGCGTTCAGGGTGGTGTGGCCTTAGACGGCGGAGGGCGCCCCTGCCCCGCTCAAGAAGCCGAGTCTCACTGCACTTCCCCGCGATAGCTCTGCCCCGCGCCGGGCCGGGCCTGTTGAGTTCGCCGGTCGGACAGGGCCTGTTGAGTTCGCGGGACTGAGGTGAGGGACGGGGCGGGGTGGGGGGCTGTCTCTCCACACACAGACACACAGACACACAGACACAGACACACACACACACACACGATGTGCCTCCACGGCTGGACCCGCCAAGGTGGGGACCTTCCAGCCCCCCTCCTCTCCTCACCTCGCCTCCTTCACCTACCCGCTCCCCACTCCCAGGGCGCCGGCCGCCGCTGACTGCGCACGCGTGGGGCGCTCGCCCTTTGCCCCCAGCCAGGGGCCGGCCTCGCGCACAACCCCTTTCACCTGCGCCCCCAGCCCTGTGGGTGGGCTGCCGCCTATTCCCCCGGGCCAGGGCTGCGGCACAGCGCATGGGGGAGGCGAGCGAGTGTAGGGGCGTCTCTCGGGATGTGTCCCATGGGTGGGGTGGGGTGGCGTGGCCTGTGGGGCGCTGAAGAAACCAGTCCCCTCCATCTCCTACCTCTGGAAAACCCCCAAGCCCTTGGAGAATGCCGGCACCGCGACCGTGGGGGCCGGGACCCTGCTCTGTGTCCTCCTGTGGCCCAGTCCAAGGGGCCTGGGCCTGGCCGGGGCTGCATTGGACCCCAACCACCCTGGGGTGTGGACTTGCTAAAAGTCGGCAATTAGATATTGGATTCGAGCTTCATTGAGGTCTTTTCACTAATGAATGCACCGAAAAGAGTTTCCTAATCCATCTGTGAGGGTGGCAACTGAAAGAGAATTTTAAAGCTGACAGAATAGGCGAGGAAAGGCATAGGAGATTTCCAAACCCAGTAAGGAAGCCTTTCCCGAAACGGAAGAAAGAAACGAGCAAACAGAAACACCGGTAGCCCGCCCGGATCAGAGTCTGCCCCTGAGAGAAAGTACCCTGACCAGGTTCACCCGTGGGTGGGTGGCGAGCTAGCGGCGTTCAGAAGAGCGAGGCCCGCAGTCTGTGCAGAAGACACCTGCACTCGGGTGTGTGTGGCGGCACAATTCCCAAGCAGCTCCAAATGGTAATCGAAAGAGAAGCCAGGGAGTTCCCAACGCCCCAGGTGTCCGCAGCCCACGACTGGCTGCTGTGGGAATGCGAAGCCCGGCTCCTTGTCTCAGAGCGGGACAACCAGGAGGTGTGATGTCCACTCCGGGGGTTCCCAGGAGGATGAGGCTGAAGCTGGGACTTGGCCTGAAAGTGTCCCCTCGCATGGGCACCCCCTTCCGCTTCCGGCTCCTCTACCCCTGGTGCCCCTCCATCCAGGGGCCAGACCTTAAAAAATCACCCGCAAGAGAATCCTGGTCCCAAAGAAGCCCTCTGGGGGACCCGTGCAGAGAGAGCTTGTGGGCATGGCCCGCTGGGGCTCTGCCCGACCCAGGGCTGGGAGATGCAACCTCCCAGCTCTGGGTCCCTGCAGGAAGTGTTGGCAAGCACTGGGCCAGTCCTCCAAAGGCCCAGGTGCAGGGAGCCCAGGCCAAGCAGCCTGTGCAAGAAGCCACATGCCGTGCCACCCCGGGAACACGACTGCAGGTCACGGCCCCTCCCTCCCCCCACTCCTCTTCCTCCTCCTCCTCCTCCTCCTCCTCCTCCTCCTCCACCTCCTCCTCCCCACCCCCGACATGGCGCAGGGCTCAGAGACACCTCAGACGCTGCTACCAAAGTCCACAGGGCATCGGTTGCTACTCCAAAGCACCCGAGCAGACCGCGTTGTCCAGCCAGCCCCTGGGCCTCCCTGGGGTGCCCACACAAAAGTGCAGACAACCACCGGACTCGCAATGTCAGTTTGAGGATGTTTCTGCCACTCTAAGGACCCGCAGGCCAGCTGGGCCTTCGGGCAGGACAGAGAGCCCCGGAATCCGACGTGGAGAGCTGCGTGTACGTCCCCATCAGGAGGCGGTCCCCACCTCCCCGGCTCTCCCCTTGCGGGGAGCGGCAGCTGCAGGGCCTCAGGGAAGACACCAGGCTGGGCCCCCGCGGCACAGCGGGGCACCTGAGCCAGACTGCTGAGGCCGCCCTGCTGCCGGGTTCCCGGAGGGCTTCCTGGAAGCAGCGTCCACACCAAGCCCTTGGAAGGCCCAGGCGATGGAGGAGCCGGTCACGCAGGGTCCTAGGAGGGTGACGGGCGGGGAGGAGCGTGTAAGGCAGGGGCAGAGGACGGTGACAGGCCGGGCGGGAAGGAGCCGGTCAGGCAGGGGCCCAGGACGGTGACCGGCCGGGTGGGGAGGAGCGAGTCAGGCAGGGGCCGAGGTGAGGGGCCGGGCGGGGAGGAGGGTGTCAGGCAGGGGCAGAGGACGGTGACAGGCCGGGCGGGAAGGAGCCGGTCAGGCAGGGGCCCAGGACGGTGACCGGCCGGGTGGGGAGGACCGAGTCAGGCAGGGGCCCAGGACGGTGACCGGCCGGGTGGGGAGGAGCGAGTCAGGCAGGGGCCGAGGTGAGGGGCCGGGCGGGGAGGAGGGTGTCAGGCAGGGGCAGAGGACGGTGACAGGCCGGGCGGGAAGGAGCCGGTCAGGCAGGGGCCCAGGACAGTGACGGGCCTGGCCGGGGAGGAGCGCGTCAGGCAGGGGCAGAGGAGACGGGCTGGGTAAGGGTTAGGGTTACAGTTAGGGCACAATTCACAATCGCAAAGATGTGGAAGCGACCCGAGTGCCCATCCATCCAGGAGTGCATTAATAACATGTGGCGCGTGGACACCACGGAGTGCTATTCGGCTATGAGGAGCAGCGGTGAGAGGGCGCCTCTCGTGCTCTCCTGGCCAGAGCTGGAACCCGTTCCAGTAAGCCAAGTATCCCAAGAATGGACACACGAGCACCACGTGAGCGCGCTCACCAGCAAATTGGTAGGAACGGATGGACACCTAAGTGGACTGAGGGGAATCACCTTCATCGGGTGGGTGTCGGGCGGGCGTGGGGAGGGGGTGGACATACACATCCATTAGGGAGGGGGTGGGTGCGCACCAATTGGGGGATGGGCGCGCTTGGAGCTCTGACCCGAGGGGGGAGGCGGGGAAAGAGCAATGCACCTGACCTTAACCTTGGTACCCTCACAATAGGCTGGGAGAAAATGAGAAATAAATGAATAAGAAAAGAGGGGCTGGGGGGCAGGGGCAATACATGTCACCTCAATGCTTGGACTCCCATCATCTGCTTGGAAAGAGAGAGAAAAGAAAATGCAATAATAGAGATAAGAGACACTTTTTAAGAAAATGAATCCGAAAAGAAAAGTAAAAGGAGGCCTGTGGAGCAGGTCTGGGTGTGACTCCGGATCCCCCAACATCTGGTGCCACCACCAAAGATTCCTAGGTGTAGCCCATAGAACCCCGAAAGCAACGGGACGAGTTCTGGTCACATACTCCCTCAAATTACATCCTGGAATGCTTCCGGAACTCCCTCCCCTCTCAGACTCTCAAGGTTTCCTCCAGCGTGTCGGTTCCCACAGACCAGACCTTTGGTCTGAGACCTGACAGTCCAGATGGCACGCATGCTGCCGCGTGGCGGCGGTGCCGCGGCTCGGGACAAGAGGAGGCCCCACGGTGTGGGCTGTGGTGGCAGGCACCCCGGGGGCGCTGAGGGTGGGGGTGATCCGCGGGACCCGCCGCCGCCACCGCAGTAGCACTCCCAGAAAGGGGACAGAATGAGAGGCAAAAAAAAAAGAAAAGTAAAGAAAAAAAAAAGCCTCCGGCACCCGGTATTCCCAGGCGGTCTCCCATGCAAGTACTAACCAGGACGGAAGCTGCTTAGCTTCGGAGATCAGAAGAGATGGGAAGCGTTCAGGGTGGTGTGGCCTTAGACGGCGGAGGGCGCCCCTGCCCCGCTCAAGAAGCCGAGTCTCACTGCACTTCCCCGCCATAGCTCTGCCCCGCGCCAGGCCGGGCCTGTTGAGTTCGCCGGTCGGACAGGGCCTGTTGAGTTCGCGGGACTGAGGTGAGGGACGGGGCGGGGTGGGGGGCTGTCTCTCCACACACAGACACACAGACACACAGACACACAGACACACACACACACACACACGATGTGCCTCCACGGCTGGACCCGCCAAGGTGGGGACCTTCCAGCCCCCCTCCTCTCCTCACCTCGCCTCCTTCACCTACCCGCTCCCCACTCCCAGGGCGCCGGCCGCCGCTGACTGCGCACGCGTGGGGCGCTCGCCCTTTGCCCCCAGCCAGGGGCCGGCCTCGCGCACAACCCCTTTCACCTGCGCCCCCAGCCCTGTGGGTGGGCTGCCGCCTATTCCCCCGGGCCAGGGCTGCGGCACAGAGCATGGGGGAGGCGAGCGAGTGTAGGGGCGTCTCTCGGGATGTGTCCCATGGGTGGGGTGGTGTGGCGTGGCCTGTGGGGCGCTGAAGAAACCAGTCCCCTCCATCTCCTACCTCTGGAAAACCCCCAAGCCCTTGGAGAATGCCGGCACCGCGACCGTGGGGGCCGGGACCCTGCTCTGTGTCCTCCTGTGGCCCAGTCCAAGGGGCCTGGGCCTGGCCGGGGCTGCATTGGACCCCAACCACCCTGGGGTGTGGACTTGCTAAAAGTCGGCGATTAGATATTGGATTCGAGCTTCATTGAGGTCTTTTCACTAATGAATGCACCGAAAAGAGTTTCCTAATCCATCTGTGAGGGTGGCAACTGAAAGAGAATTTTAAAGCTGACAGAATAGGCGAGGAAAGGCATAGGAGATTTCCAAACCCAGTAAGGAAGCCTTTCCCGAAACGGAAGAAAGAAACGAGCAAACAGAAACACCGGTAGCCCGCCCGGATCAGAGTCTGCCCCTGAGAGAAAGTACCCTGACCAGGTTCACCCGTGGGTGGGTGGCGAGCTAGCGGCGTTCAGAAGAGCGAGGCCCGCAGTCTGTGCAGAAGACACCTGCACTCGGGTGTGTGTGGCGGCACAATTCCCAAGCAGCTCCAAATGGTAATCGAAAGAGAAGCCAGGGAGTTCCCAACGCCCCAGGTGTCCGCAGCCCACGACTGGCTGCTGTGGGAATGCGAAGCCCGGCTCCTTGTCTCAGAGCGGGACAACCAGGAGGTGTGATGTCCACTCCGGGGGTTCCCAGGAGGATGAGGCTGAAGCTGGGACTTGGCCTGAAAGTGTCCCCTCGCATGGGCACCCCCTTCCGCTTCCGGCTCCTCTACCCCTGGTGCCCCTCCATCCAGGGGCCAGACCTTAAAAAATCACCCGCAAGAGAATCCTGGTCCCAAAGAAGCCCTCTGGGGGACCCGTGCTGAGAGAGCTTGTGGGCATGGCCCGCTGGGGCTCTGCCCGACCCAGGGCTGGGAGATGCAACCTCCCAGCTCTGGGTCCCTGCAGGAAGTGTTGGCAAGCACTGGGCCAGTCCTCCAAAGGCCCAGGTGCAGGGAGCCCAGGCCAAGCAGCCTGTGCAAGAAGCCACATGCCGTGCCACCCCGGGAACACGACTGCAGGTCACGGCCCCTCCCTCCCCCCACTCCTCTTCCTCCTCCTCCTCCTCCTCCTCCTCCTCCTCCTCCACCTCCTCCTCCCCACCCCCGACATGGCGCAGGGCTCAGAGACACCTCAGACGCTGCTACCAAAGTCCACAGGGCATCGGTTGCTACTCCAAAGCACCCGAGCAGACCGCGTTGTCCAGCCAGCCCCTGGGCCTCCCTGGGGTGCCCACACAAAAGTGCAGACAACCACCGGACTCGCAATGTCAGTTTGAGGATGTTTCTGCCACTCTAAGGACCCGCAGGCCAGCTGGGCCTTCGTGCAGGACAGAGAGCCCCGGAATCCGACGTGGAGAGCTGCGTGTACGTCCCCATCAGGAGGCGGTCCCCACCTCCCCGGCTCTCCCCTTGCGGGGAGCGGCAGCTGCAGGGCCTCAGGGAAGACACCAGGCTGGGCCCCCGCGGCACAGCGGGGCACCTGAGCCAGACTGCTGAGGCCGCCCTGCTGCCGGGTTCCCGGAGGGCTTCCTGGAAGCAGCGTCCACACCAAGCCCTTGGAAGGCCCAGGCGATGGAGGAGCCGGTCAGGCAGGGTCCTAGGAGGGTGACGGGCGGGGAGGAGCGTGTAAGGCAGGGGCAGAGGACGGTGACAGGCCGGGCGGGAAGGAGCCGGTCAGGCAGGGGCCCAGGACGGTGACCGGCCGGGTGGGGAGGAGCGAGTCAGGCAGGGGTCGAGGTGAGGGGCCGGGCGGGGAGGAGGGTGTCAGGCAGGGGCAGAGGACGGTGACAGGCCGGGCGGGAAGGAGCCGGTCAGGCAGGGGCCCAGGACGGTGACCGGCCGGGTGGGGAGGAGCGAGTCAGGCAGGGGCCCAGGACGGTGACCGGCCGGGTGGGGAGGAGCGAGTCAGGCAGGGGCCGAGGTGAGGGGCCGGGCGGGGAGGAGGGTGTCAGGCAGGGGCAGAGGACAGTGACAGGCCGGGCGGGAAGGAGCCGGTCAGGCAGGGGCCCAGGACAGTGACGGGCCTGGCCGGGGAGTAGCGCGTCAGGCAGGGGCAGAGGAGACGGGCTGGGTATGGGTTAGGGTTACAGTTAGGGCACAATTCACAATCGCAAAGATGTGGAAGCGACCCGAGTGCCCATCCATCCAGGAGTGCATTAATAACATGTGGCGCGTGGACACCACGGAGTGCTATTCGGCTATGAGGAGCAGCGGTGAGAGGGCGCCTCTCGTGCTCTCCTGGCCAGAGCTGGAACCCGTTCCAGTAAGCCAAGTATCCCAAGAATGGACACACGAGCACCACGTGAGCGCGCTCACCAGCAAATTGGTAGGAACGGATGGACACCTAAGTGGACTGAGGGGAATCACCTTCATCGGGTGGGTGTCGGGCGGGCGTGGGGAGGGGGTGGACATACACATCCATTAGGGAGGGGGTGGGTGCGCACCAACTGGGGGATGGGCGCGCTTGGAGCTCTGACCCGAGGGGGGAGGCGGGGAAAGAGCAATGCACCTGACCTTAACCTTGGTACCCTCACAATAGGCTGGGAGAAAATGAGAAATAAATGAATAAGAAAACAGGGGCTGGGGGGCAGGGGCAATACATGTCACCTCAATGCTTGGACTCCCATCATCTGCTTGGAAAGAGAGAGAAAAGAAAATGCAATAATAGAGATAAGAGACACTTTTTAAGAAAATGAATCCGAAAAGAAAAGTAAAAGGAGGCCTGTGGAGCAGGTCTGGGTGTGACTCCGGATCCCCCAACATCTGGTGCCACCACCAAAGATTCCTAGGTGTAGCCCATAGAACCCCGAAAGCAACGGGACGAGTTCTGGTCACATACTCCCTCAAATTACATCCTGGAATGCTTCCGGAACTCCCTCCCCTCTCAGACTCTCAAGGTTTCCTCCAGCGTGTCGGTTCCCACAGACCAGACCTTTGGTCTGAGACCTGACAGTCCAGATGGCACGCATGCTGCCGCGTGGCGGCGGTGCCGCGGCTCGGGACAAGAGGAGGCCCCACGGTGTGGGCTGTGGTGGCAGGCACCCCGGGGGGCGCTGAGGGTGGGGGCGATCCGCGGGACCCGCCGCCGCCACCACAGTAGCACTCCCAGAAAGGGGACAGAATGAGAGGCAAAAAAAAAAGAAAAGTAAAGAAAAAAAAAAGCCTCCGGCACCCGGTATTCCCAGGCGGTCTCCCATGCAAGTACTAACCAGGACGGAAGCTGCTTAGCTTCGGAGATCAGAAGAGATGGGAAGCGTTCAGGGTGGTGTGGCCTTAGACGGCGGAGGGCGCCCCTGCCCCGCTCAAGAAGCCGAGTCTCACTGCACTTCCCCTGCCCCGCTCAAGAAGCCGAGTCTCACTGCACTTCCCCGCCATAGCTCTGCCCCGCGCCAGGCCGGGCCTGTTGAGTTCGCCGGTCGGACAGGGCCTGTTGAGTTCGCGGGACTGAGGTGAGGGACGGGGCGGGGTGGGGGGCTGTCTCTCCACACACAGACACACAGACACACAGACACACAGACACACACACACACACACACGATGTGCCTCCACGGCTGGACCCGCCAAGGTGGGGACCTTCCAGCCCCCCTCCTCTCCTCACCTCGCCTCCTTCACCTACCCGCTCCCCACTCCCAGGGCGCCGGCCGCCGCTGACTGCGCACGCGTGGGGCGCTCGCCCTTTGCCCCCAGCCAGGGGCCGGCCTCGCGCACAACCCCTTTCACCTGCGCCCCCAGCCCTGTGGGTGGGCTGCCGCCTATTCCCCCGGGCCAGGGCTGCGGCACAGCGCATGGGGGAGGCGAGCGAGTGTAGGGGCGTCTCTCGGGATGTGTCCCATGGGTGGGGTGGTGTGGCGTGGCCTGTGGGGCGCTGAAGAAACCAGTCCCCTCCATCTCCTACCTCTGGAAAACCCCCAAGCCCTTGGAGAATGCCGGCACCGCGACCGTGGGGGCCGGGACCCTGCTCTGTGTCCTCCTGTGGCCCAGTCCAAGGGGCCTGGGCCTGGCCGGGGCTGCATTGGACCCCAACCACCCTGGGGTGTGGACTTGCTAAAAGTCGGCGATTAGATATTGGATTCGAGCTTCATTGAGGTCTTTTCACTAATGAATGCACCGAAAAGAGTTTCCTAATCCATCTGTGAGGGTGGCAACTGAAAGAGAATTTTAAAGCTGACAGAATAGGCGAGGAAAGGCATAGGAGATTTCCAAACCCAGTAAGGAAGCCTTTCCCGAAACGGAAGAAAGAAACGAGCAAACAGAAACACCGGTAGCCCGCCCGGATCAGAGTCTGCCCCTGAGAGAAAGTACCCTGACCAGGTTCACCCGTGGGTGGGTGGCGAGCTAGCGGCGTTCAGAAGAGCGAGGCCCGCAGTCTGTGCAGAAGACACCTGCACTCGGGTGTGTGTGGCGGCACAATTCCCAAGCAGCTCCAAATGGTAATCGAAAGAGAAGCCAGGGAGTTCCCAACGCCCCAGGTGTCCGCAGCCCACGACTGGCTGCTGTGGGAATGCGAAGCCCGGCTCCTTGTCTCAGAGCGGGACAACCAGGAGGTGTGATGTCCACTCCGGGGGTTCCCAGGAGGATGAGGCTGAAGCTGGGACTTGGCCTGAAAGTGTCCCCTCGCATGGGCACCCCCTTCCGCTTCCGGCTCCTCTACCCCTGGTGCCCCTCCATCCAGGGGCCAGACCTTAAAAAATCACCCGCAAGAGAATCCTGGTCCCAAAGAAGCCCTCTGGGGGACCCGTGCTGAGAGAGCTTGTGGGCATGGCCCGCTGGGGCTCTGCCCGACCCAGGGCTGGGAGATGCAACCTCCCAGCTCTGGGTCCCTGCAGGAAGTGTTGGCAAGCACTGGGCCAGTCCTCCAAAGGCCCAGGTGCAGGGAGCCCAGGCCAAGCAGCCTGTGCAAGAAGCCACATGCCGTGCCACCCCGGGAACACGACTGCAGGTCACGGCCCCTCCCTCCCCCCACTCCTCTTCCTCCTCCTCCTCCTCCTCCTCCTCCTCCACCTCCTCCTCCCCACCCCCGACATGGCGCAGGGCTCAGAGACACCTCAGACGCTGCTACCAAAGTCCACAGGGCATCGGTTGCTACTCCAAAGCACCCGAGCAGACCGCGTTGTCCAGCCAGCCCCTGGGCCTCCCTGGGGTGCCCACACAAAAGTGCAGACAACCACCGGACTCGCAATGTCAGTTTGAGGATGTTTCTGCCACTCTAAGGACCCGCAGGCCAGCTGGGCCTTCGTGCAGGACAGAGAGCCCCGGAATCCGACGTGGAGAGCTGCGTGTACGTCCCCATCAGGAGGCGGTCCCCACCTCCCCGGCTCTCCCCTTGCGGGGAGCGGCAGCTGCAGGGCCTCAGGGAAGACACCAGGCTGGGCCCCCGCGGCACAGCGGGGCACCTGAGCCAGACTGCTGAGGCCGCCCTGCTGCCGGGTTCCCGGAGGGCTTCCTGGAAGCAGCGTCCACACCAAGCCCTTGGAAGGCCCAGGCGATGGAGGAGCCGGTCAGGCAGGGTCCTAGGAGGGTGACGGGCGGGGAGGAGCGTGTAAGGCAGGGGCAGAGGACGGTGACAGGCCGGGCGGGAAGGAGCCGGTCAGGCAGGGGCCCAGGACGGTGACCGGCCGGGTGGGGAGGAGCGAGTCAGGCAGGGGTCGAGGTGAGGGGCCGGGCGGGGAGGAGGGTGTCAGGCAGGGGCAGAGGACGGTGACAGGCCGGGCGGGAAGGAGCCGGTCAGGCAGGGGCCCAGGACGGTGACCGGCCGGGTGGGGAGGAGCGAGTCAGGCAGGGGCAGAGGAGACGGGCTGGGTATGGGTTAGGGTTACAGTTAGGGCACAATTCACAATCGCAAAGATGTGGAAGCGACCCGAGTGCCCATCCATCCAGGAGTGCATTAATAACATGTGGCGCGTGGACACCACGGAGTGCTATTCGGCTATGAGGAGCAGCGGTGAGAGGGCGCCTCTCGTGCTCTCCTGGCCAGAGCTGGAACCCGTTCCAGTAAGCCAAGTATCCCAAGAATGGACACACGAGCACCACGTGAGCGCGCTCACCAGCAAATTGGTAGGAACGGATGGACACCTAAGTGGACTGAGGGGAATCACCTTCATCGGGTGGGTGTCGGGCGGGCGTGGGGAGGGGGTGGACATACACATCCATTAGGGAGGGGGTGGGTGCGCACCAACTGGGGGATGGGCGCGCTTGGAGCTCTGACCCGAGGGGGGAGGCGGGGAAAGAGCAATGCACCTGACCTTAACCTTGGTACCCTCACAATAGGCTGGGAGAAAATGAGAAATAAATGAATAAGAAAACAGGGGCTGGGGGGCAGGGGCAATACATGTCACCTCAATGCTTGGACTCCCATCATCTGCTTGGAAAGAGAGAGAAAAGAAAATGCAATAATAGAGATAAGAGACACTTTTTAAGAAAATGAATCCGAAAAGAAAAGTAAAAGGAGGCCTGTGGAGCAGGTCTGGGTGTGACTCCGGATCCCCCAACATCTGGTGCCACCACCAAAGATTCCTAGGTGTAGCCCATAGAACCCCGAAAGCAACGGGACGAGTTCTGGTCACATACTCCCTCAAATTACATCCTGGAATGCTTCCGGAACTCCCTCCCCTCTCAGACTCTCAAGGTTTCCTCCAGCGTGTCGGTTCCCACAGACCAGACCTTTGGTCTGAGACCTGACAGTCCAGATGGCACGCATGCTGCCGCGTGGCGGCGGTGCCGCGGCTCGGGACAAGAGGAGGCCCCACGGTGTGGGCTGTGGTGGCAGGCACCCCGGGGGGCGCTGAGGGTGGGGGCGATCCGCGGGACCCGCCGCCGCCACCGCAGTAGCACTCCCAGAAAGGGGACAGAATGAGAGGCAAAAAAAAAAGAAAAGTAAAGAAAAAAAAAAGCCTCCGGCACCCGGTATTCCCAGGCGGTCTCCCATGCAAGTACTAACCAGGACGGAAGCTGCTTAGCTTCGGAGATCAGAAGAGATGGGAAGCGTTCAGGGTGGTGTGGCCTTAGACAGCGGAGGGCGCCCCTGCCCCGCTCAAGAAGCCGAGTCTCACTGCACTTCCCCGCGATAGCTCTGCCCCGCGCCGGGCCGGGCCTGTTGAGTTCGCGGGACTGAGGTGAGGGACGGGGCGGGGTGGGGGGCTGTCTCTCCACACACAGACACACAGACACACAGACACAGACACACACACACACACACGATGTGCCTCCACGGCTGGACCCGCCAAGGTGGGGACCTTCCAGCCCCCCTCCTCTCCTCACCTCGCCTCCTTCACCTACCCGCTCCCCACTCCCAGGGCGCCGGCCGCCGCTGACTGCGCACGCGTGGGGCGCTCGCCCTTTGCCCCCAGCCAGGGGCCGGCCTCGCGCACAACCCCTTTCACCTGCGCCCCCAGCCCTGTGGGTGGGCTGCCGCCTATTCCCCCGGGCCAGGGCTGCGGCACAGCGCATGGGGGAGGCGAGCGAGTGTAGGGGCGTCTCTCGGGATGTGTCCCATGGGTGGGGTGGGGTGGCGTGGCCTGTGGGGCGCTGAAGAAACCAGTCCCCTCCATCTCCTACCTCTGGAAAACCCCCAAGCCCTTGGAGAATGCCGGCACCGCGACCGTGGGGGCCGGGACCCTGCTCTGTGTCCTCCTGTGGCCCAGTCCAAGGGGCCTGGGCCTGGCCGGGGCTGCATTGGACCCCAACCACCCTGGGGTGTGGACTTGCTAAAAGTCGGCGATTAGATATTGGATTCGAGCTTCATTGAGGTCTTTTCACTAATGAATGCACCGAAAAGAGTTTCCTAATCCATCTGTGAGGGTGGCAACTGAAAGAGAATTTTAAAGCTGACAGAATAGGCGAGGAAAGGCATAGGAGATTTCCAAACCCAGTAAGGAAGCCTTTCCCGAAACGGAAGAAAGAAACGAGCAAACAGAAACACCGGTAGCCCGCCCGGATCAGAGTCTGCCCCTGAGAGAAAGTACCCTGACCAGGTTCACCCGTGGGTGGGTGGCGAGCTAGCGGCGTTCAGAAGAGCGAGGCCCGCAGTCTGTGCAGAAGACACCTGCACTCGGGTGTGTGTGGCGGCACAATTCCCAAGCAGCTCCAAATGGTAATCGAAAGAGAAGCCAGGGAGTTCCCAACGCCCCAGGTGTCCGCAGCCCACGACTGGCTGCTGTGGGAATGCGAAGCCCGGCTCCTTGTCTCAGAGCGGGACAACCAGGAGGTGTGATGTCCACTCCGGGGGTTCCCAGGAGGATGAGGCTGAAGCTGGGACTTGGCCTGAAAGTGTCCCCTCGCATGGGCACCCCCTTCCGCTTCCGGCTCCTCTACCCCTGGTGCCCCTCCATCCAGGGGCCAGACCTTAAAAAATCACCCGCAAGAGAATCC
Source organism: Microcebus murinus (assembly GCF_040939455.1). Lineage (NCBI taxonomy): Eukaryota > Metazoa > Chordata > Mammalia > Primates > Cheirogaleidae > Microcebus > Microcebus murinus. The sequence goes on from NC_134108.1 coordinate 114,899,538, forward strand.
TGGTCCCAAAGAAGCCCTCTGGGGGACCCGTGCTGAGAGAGCTTGTGGGCATGGCCCGCTGGGGCTCTGCCCGACCCAGGGCTGGGAGATGCAACCTCCCAGCTCTGGGTCCCTGCAGGAAGTGTTGGCAAGCACTGGGCCAGTCCTCCAAAGGCCCAGGTGCAGGGAGCCCAGGCCAAGCAGCCTGTGCAAGAAGCCACATGCCGTGCCACCCCGGGAACACGACTGCAGGTCACGGCCCCTCCCTCCCCCCACTCCTCTTCCTCCTCCTCCTCCTCCTCCTCCTCCTCCTCCTCCTCCTCCACCTCCTCCTCCCCACCCCCGACATGGCGCAGGGCTCAGAGACACCTCAGACGCTGCTACCAAAGTCCACAGGGCATCGGTTGCTACTCCAAAGCACCCGAGCAGACCGCGTTGTCCAGCCAGCCCCTGGGCCTCCCTGGGGTGCCCACACAAAAGTGCAGACAACCACCGGACTCGCAATGTCAGTTTGAGGATGTTTCTGCCACTCTAAGGACCCGCAGGCCAGCTGGGCCTTCGTGCAGGACAGAGAGCCCCGGAATCCGACGTGGAGAGCTGCGTGTACGTCCCCATCAGGAGGCGGTCCCCACCTCCCCGGCTCTCCCCTTGCGGGGAGCGGCAGCTGCAGGGCCTCAGGGAAGACACCAGGCTGGGCCCCCGCGGCACAGCGGGGCACCTGAGCCAGACTGCTGAGGCCGCCCTGCTGCCGGGTTCCCGGAGGGCTTCCTGGAAGCAGCGTCCACACCAAGCCCTTGGAAGGCCCAGGCGATGGAGGAGCCGGTCAGGCAGGGTCCTAGGAGGGTGACGGGCGGGGAGGAGCGTGTAAGGCAGGGGCAGAGGACGGTGACAGGCCGGGCGGGAAGGAGCCGGTCAGGCAGGGGCCCAGGACGGTGACCGGCCGGGTGGGGAGGAGCGAGTCAGGCAGGGGTCGAGGTGAGGGGCCGGGCGGGGAGGAGGGTGTCAGGCAGGGGCAGAGGACGGTGACAGGCCGGGCGGGAAGGAGCCGGTCAGGCAGGGGCCCAGGACGGTGACCGGCCGGGTGGGGAGGAGCGAGTCAGGCAGGGGCCCAGGACGGTGACCGGCCGGGTGGGGAGGAGCGAGTCAGGCAGGGGCCGAGGTGAGGGGCCGGGCGGGGAGGAGGGTGTCAGGCAGGGGCAGAGGACAGTGACAGGCCGGGCGGGAAGGAGCCGGTCAGGCAGGGGCCCAGGACAGTGACGGGCCTGGCCGGGGAGTAGCGCGTCAGGCAGGGGCAGAGGAGACGGGCTGGGTATGGGTTAGGGTTACAGTTAGGGCACAATTCACAATCGCAAAGATGTGGAAGCGACCCGAGTGCCCATCCATCCAGGAGTGCATTAATAACATGTGGCGCGTGGACACCACGGAGTGCTATTCGGCTATGAGGAGCAGCGGTGAGAGGGCGCCTCTCGTGCTCTCCTGGCCAGAGCTGGAACCCGTTCCAGTAAGCCAAGTATCCCAAGAATGGACACACGAGCACCACGTGAGCGCGCTCACCAGCAAATTGGTAGGAACGGATGGACACCTAAGTGGACTGAGGGGAATCACCTTCATCGGGTGGGTGTCGGGCGGGCGTGGGGAGGGGGTGGACATACACATCCATTAGGGAGGGGGTGGGTGCGCACCAACTGGGGGATGGGCGCGCTTGGAGCTCTGACCCGAGGGGGGAGGCGGGGAAAGAGCAATGCACCTGACCTTAACCTTGGTACCCTCACAATAGGCTGGGAGAAAATGAGAAATAAATGAATAAGAAAACAGGGGCTGGGGGGCAGGGGCAATACATGTCACCTCAATGCTTGGACTCCCATCATCTGCTTGGAAAGAGAGAGAAAAGAAAATGCAATAATAGAGATAAGAGACACTTTTTAAGAAAATGAATCCGAAAAGAAAAGTAAAAGGAGGCCTGTGGAGCAGGTCTGGGTGTGACTCCGGATCCCCCAACATCTGGTGCCACCACCAAAGATTCCTAGGTGTAGCCCATAGAACCCCGAAAGCAACGGGACGAGTTCTGGTCACATACTCCCTCAAATTACATCCTGGAATGCTTCCGGAACTCCCTCCCCTCTCAGACTCTCAAGGTTTCCTCCAGCGTGTCGGTTCCCACAGACCAGACCTTTGGTCTGAGACCTGACAGTCCAGATGGCACGCATGCTGCCGCGTGGCGGCGGTGCCGCGGCTCGGGACAAGAGGAGGCCCCACGGTGTGGGCTGTGGTGGCAGGCACCCCGGGGGGCGCTGAGGGTGGGGGCGATCCGCGGGACCCGCCGCCGCCACCACAGTAGCACTCCCAGAAAGGGGACAGAATGAGAGGCAAAAAAAAAAGAAAAGTAAAGAAAAAAAAAAGCCTCCGGCACCCGGTATTCCCAGGCGGTCTCCCATGCAAGTACTAACCAGGACGGAAGCTGCTTAGCTTCGGAGATCAGAAGAGATGGGAAGCGTTCAGGGTGGTGTGGCCTTAGACGGCGGAGGGCGCCCCTGCCCCGCTCAAGAAGCCGAGTCTCACTGCACTTCCCCTGCCCCGCTCAAGAAGCCGAGTCTCACTGCACTTCCCCGCCATAGCTCTGCCCCGCGCCAGGCCGGGCCTGTTGAGTTCGCCGGTCGGACAGGGCCTGTTGAGTTCGCGGGACTGAGGTGAGGGACGGGGCGGGGTGGGGGGCTGTCTCTCCACACACAGACACACAGACACACAGACACACAGACACACACACACACACACACGATGTGCCTCCACGGCTGGACCCGCCAAGGTGGGGACCTTCCAGCCCCCCTCCTCTCCTCACCTCGCCTCCTTCACCTACCCGCTCCCCACTCCCAGGGCGCCGGCCGCCGCTGACTGCGCACGCGTGGGGCGCTCGCCCTTTGCCCCCAGCCAGGGGCCGGCCTCGCGCACAACCCCTTTCACCTGCGCCCCCAGCCCTGTGGGTGGGCTGCCGCCTATTCCCCCGGGCCAGGGCTGCGGCACAGCGCATGGGGGAGGCGAGCGAGTGTAGGGGCGTCTCTCGGGATGTGTCCCATGGGTGGGGTGGGGTGGCGTGGCCTGTGGGGCGCTGAAGAAACCAGTCCCCTCCATCTCCTACCTCTGGAAAACCCCCAAGCCCTTGGAGAATGCCGGCACCGCGACCGTGGGGGCCGGGACCCTGCTCTGTGTCCTCCTGTGGCCCAGTCCAAGGGGCCTGGGCCTGGCCGGGGCTGCATTGGACCCCAACCACCCTGGGGTGTGGACTTGCTAAAAGTCGGCGATTAGATATTGGATTCGAGCTTCATTGAGGTCTTTTCACTAATGAATGCACCGAAAAGAGTTTCCTAATCCATCTGTGAGGGTGGCAACTGAAAGAGAATTTTAAAGCTGACAGAATAGGCGAGGAAAGGCATAGGAGATTTCCAAACCCAGTAAGGAAGCCTTTCCCGAAACGGAAGAAAGAAACGAGCAAACAGAAACACCGGTAGCCCGCCCGGATCAGAGTCTGCCCCTGAGAGAAAGTACCCTGACCAGGTTCACCCGTGGGTGGGTGGCGAGCTAGCGGCGTTCAGAAGAGCGAGGCCCGCAGTCTGTGCAGAAGACACCTGCACTCGGGTGTGTGTGGCGGCACAATTCCCAAGCAGCTCCAAATGGTAATCGAAAGAGAAGCCAGGGAGTTCCCAACGCCCCAGGTGTCCGCAGCCCACGACTGGCTGCTGTGGGAATGCGAAGCCCGGCTCCTTGTCTCAGAGCGGGACAACCAGGAGGTGTGATGTCCACTCCGGGGGTTCCCAGGAGGATGAGGCTGAAGCTGGGACTTGGCCTGAAAGTGTCCCCTCGCATGGGCACCCCCTTCCGCTTCCGGCTCCTCTACCCCTGGTGCCCCTCCATCCAGGGGCCAGACCTTAAAAAATCACCCGCAAGAGAATCCTGGTCCCAAAGAAGCCCTCTGGGGGACCCGTGCTGAGAGAGCTTGTGGGCATGGCCCGCTGGGGCTCTGCCCGACCCAGGGCTGGGAGATGCAACCTCCCAGCTCTGGGTCCCTGCAGGAAGTGTTGGCAAGCACTGGGCCAGTCCTCCAAAGGCCCAGGTGCAGGGAGCCCAGGCCAAGCAGCCTGTGCAAGAAGCCACATGCCGTGCCACCCCGGGAACACGACTGCAGGTCACGGCCCCTCCCTCCCCCCACTCCTCTTCCTCCTCCTCCTCCTCCTCCTCCTCCTCCTCCTCCACCTCCTCCTCCCCACCCCCGACATGGCGCAGGGCTCAGAGACACCTCAGACGCTGCTACCAAAGTCCACAGGGCATCGGTTGCTACTCCAAAGCACCCGAGCAGACCGCGTTGTCCAGCCAGCCCCTGGGCCTCCCTGGGGTGCCCACACAAAAGTGCAGACAACCACCGGACTCGCAATGTCAGTTTGAGGATGTTTCTGCCACTCTAAGGACCCGCAGGCCAGCTGGGCCTTCGTGCAGGACAGAGAGCCCCGGAATCCGACGTGGAGAGCTGCGTGTACGTCCCCATCAGGAGGCGGTCCCCACCTCCCCGGCTCTCCCCTTGCGGGGAGCGGCAGCTGCAGGGCCTCAGGGAAGACACCAGGCTGGGCCCCCGCGGCACAGCGGGGCACCTGAGCCAGACTGCTGAGGCCGCCCTGCTGCCGGGTTCCCGGAGGGCTTCCTGGAAGCAGCGTCCACACCAAGCCCTTGGAAGGCCCAGGCGATGGAGGAGCCGGTCAGGCAGGGTCCTAGGAGGGTGACGGGCGGGGAGGAGCGTGTAAGGCAGGGGCAGAGGACGGTGACAGGCCGGGCGGGAAGGAGCCGGTCAGGCAGGGGCCCAGGACGGTGACCGGCCGGGTGGGGAGGAGCGAGTCAGGCAGGGGTCGAGGTGAGGGGCCGGGCGGGGAGGAGGGTGTCAGGCAGGGGCAGAGGACGGTGACAGGCCGGGCGGGAAGGAGCCGGTCAGGCAGGGGCCCAGGACGGTGACCGGCCGGGTGGGGAGGAGCGAGTCAGGCAGGGGCCCAGGACGGTGACCGGCCGGGTGGGGAGGAGCGAGTCAGGCAGGGGCCGAGGTGAGGGGCCGGGCGGGGAGGAGGGTGTCAGGCAGGGGCAGAGGACGGTGACAGGCCGGGCGGGAAGGAGCCGGTCAGGCAGGGGCCCAGGACAGTGACGGGCCTGGCCGGGGAGTAGCGCGTCAGGCAGGGGCAGAGGAGACGGGCTGGGTATGGGTTAGGGTTACAGTTAGGGCACAATTCACAATCGCAAAGATGTGGAAGCGACCCGAGTGCCCATCCATCCAGGAGTGCATTAATAACATGTGGCGCGTGGACACCACGGAGTGCTATTCGGCTATGAGGAGCAGCGGTGAGAGGGCGCCTCTCGTGCTCTCCTGGCCAGAGCTGGAACCCGTTCCAGTAAGCCAAGTATCCCAAGAATGGACACACGAGCACCACGTGAGCGCGCTCACCAGCAAATTGGTAGGAACGGATGGACACCTAAGTGGACTGAGGGGAATCACCTTCATCGGGTGGGTGTCGGGCGGGCGTGGGGAGGGGGTGGACATACACATCCATTAGGGAGGGGGTGGGTGCGCACCAACTGGGGGATGGGCGCGCTTGGAGCTCTGACCCGAGGGGGGAGGCGGGGAAAGAGCAATGCACCTGACCTTAACCTTGGTACCCTCACAATAGGCTGGGAGAAAATGAGAAATAAATGAATAAGAAAACAGGGGCTGGGGGGCAGGGGCAATACATGTCACCTCAATGCTTGGACTCCCATCATCTGCTTGGAAAGAGAGAGAAAAGAAAATGCAATAATAGAGATAAGAGACACTTTTTAAGAAAATGAATCCGAAAAGAAAAGTAAAAGGAGGCCTGTGGAGCAGGTCTGGGTGTGACTCCGGATCCCCCAACATCTGGTGCCACCACCAAAGATTCCTAGGTGTAGCCCATAGAACCCCGAAAGCAACGGGACGAGTTCTGGTCACATACTCCCTCAAATTACATCCTGGAATGCTTCCGGAACTCCCTCCCCTCTCAGACTCTCAAGGTTTCCTCCAGCGTGTCGGTTCCCACAGACCAGACCTTTGGTCTGAGACCTGACAGTCCAGATGGCACGCATGCTGCCGCGTGGCGGCGGTGCCGCGGCTCGGGACAAGAGGAGGCCCCACGGTGTGGGCTGTGGTGGCAGGCACCCCGGGGGGCGCTGAGGGTGGGGGCGATCCGCGGGACCCGCCGCCGCCACCGCAGTAGCACTCCCAGAAAGGGGACAGAATGAGAGGCAAAAAAAAAAGAAAAGTAAAGAAAAAAGAAAGCCTCCGGCACCCGGTATTCCCAGGCGGTCTCCCATGCAAGTACTAACCAGGACGGAAGCTGCTTAGCTTCGGAGATCAGAAGAGATGGGAAGCGTTCAGGGTGGTGTGGCCTTAGACGGCGGAGGGCGCCCCTGCCCCGCTCAAGAAGCCGAGTCTCACTGCACTTCCCCGCGATAGCTCTGCCCCGCGCCGGGCCGGGCCTGTTGAGTTCGCCGGTCGGACAGGGCCTGTTGAGTTCGCGGGACTGAGGTGAGGGACGGGGCGGGGTGGGGGGCTGTCTCTCCACACACAGACACACAGACACACAGACACAGACACACACACACACACACACGATGTGCCTCCACGGCTGGACCCGCCAAGGTGGGGACCTTCCAGCCCCCCTCCTCTCCTCACCTCGCCTCCTTCACCTACCCGCTCCCCACTCCCAGGGCGCCGGCCGCCGCTGACTGCGCACGCGTGGGGCGCTCGCCCTTTGCCCCCAGCCAGGGGCCGGCCTCGCGCACAACCCCTTTCACCTGCGCCCCCAGCCCTGTGGGTGGGCTGCCGCCTATTCCCCCGGGCCAGGGCTGCGGCACAGCGCATGGGGGAGGCGAGCGAGTGTAGGGGCGTCTCTCGGGATGTGTCCCATGGGTGGGGTGGGGTGGCGTGGCCTGTGGGGCGCTGAAGAAACCAGTCCCCTCCATCTCCTACCTCTGGAAAACCCCCAAGCCCTTGGAGAATGCCGGCACCGCGACCGTGGGGGCCGGGACCCTGCTCTGTGTCCTCCTGTGGCCCAGTCCAAGGGGCCTGGGCCTGGCCGGGGCTGCATTGGACCCCAACCACCCTGGGGTGTGGACTTGCTAAAAGTCGGCGATTAGATATTGGATTCGAGCTTCATTGAGGTCTTTTCACTAATGAATGCACCGAAAAGAGTTTCCTAATCCATCTGTGAGGGTGGCAACTGAAAGAGAATTTTAAAGCTGACAGAATAGGCGAGGAAAGGCATAGGAGATTTCCAAACCCAGTAAGGAAGCCTTTCCCGAAACGGAAGAAAGAAACGAGCAAACAGAAACACCGGTAGCCCGCCCGGATCAGAGTCTGCCCCTGAGAGAAAGTACCCTGACCAGGTTCACCCGTGGGTGGGTGGCGAGCTAGCGGCGTTCAGAAGAGCGAGGCCCGCAGTCTGTGCAGAAGACACCTGCACTCGGGTGTGTGTGGCGGCACAATTCCCAAGCAGCTCCAAATGGTAATCGAAAGAGAAGCCAGGGAGTTCCCAACGCCCCAGGTGTCCGCAGCCCACGACTGGCTGCTGTGGGAATGCGAAGCCCGGCTCCTTGTCTCAGAGCGGGACAACCAGGAGGTGTGATGTCCACTCCGGGGGTTCCCAGGAGGATGAGGCTGAAGCTGGGACTTGGCCTGAAAGTGTCCCCTCGCATGGGCACCCCCTTCCGCTTCCGGCTCCTCTACCCCTGGTGCCCCTCCATCCAGGGGCCAGACCTTAAAAAATCACCCGCAAGAGAATCCTGGTCCCAAAGAAGCCCTCTGGGGGACCCGTGCTGAGAGAGCTTGTGGGCATGGCCCGCTGGGGCTCTGCCCGACCCAGGGCTGGGAGATGCAACCTCCCAGCTCTGGGTCCCTGCAGGAAGTGTTGGCAAGCACTGGGCCAGTCCTCCAAAGGCCCAGGTGCAGGGAGCCCAGGCCAAGCAGCCTGTGCAAGAAGCCACATGCCGTGCCACCCCGGGAACACGACTGCAGGTCACGGCCCCTCCCTCCCCCCACTCCTCTTCCTCCTCCTCTTCCTCCTCCTCCTCCTCCTCCTCCTCCACCTCCTCCTCCCCACCCCCGACATGGCGCAGGGCTCAGAGACACCTCAGACGCTGCTACCAAAGTCCACAGGGCATCGGTTGCTACTCCAAAGCACCCGAGCAGACCGCGTTGTCCAGCCAGCCCCTGGGCCTCCCTGGGGTGCCCACACAAAAGTGCAGACAACCACCGGACTCGCAATGTCAGTTTGAGGATGTTTCTGCCACTCTAAGGACCCGCAGGCCAGCTGGGCCTTCGGGCAGGACAGAGAGCCCCGGAATCCGACGTGGAGAGCTGCGTGTACGTCCCCATCAGGAGGCGGTCCCCACCTCCCCGGCTCTCCCCTTGCGGGGAGCGGCAGCTGCAGGGCCTCAGGGAAGACACCAGGCTGGGCCCCCGCGGCACAGCGGGGCACCTGAGCCAGACTGCTGAGGCCGCCCTGCTGCCGGGTTCCCGGAGGGCTTCCTGGAAGCAGCGTCCACACCAAGCCCTTGGAAGGCCCAGGCGATGGAGGAGCCGGTCAGGCAGGGTCCTAGGAGGGTGACGGGCGGGGAGGAGCGTGTAAGGCAGGGGCAGAGGACGGTGACAGGCCGGGCGGGAAGGAGCCGGTCAGGCAGGGGCCCAGGACGGTGACCGGCCGGGTGGGGAGGAGCGAGTCAGGCAGGGGCCGAGGTGAGGGGCCGAGCGGGGAGGAGGGTGTCAGGCAGGGGCAGAGGACGGTGACAGGCCGGGCGGGAAGGAGCCGGTCAGGCAGGGGCCCAGGACGGTGACCGGCCGGGTGGGGAGGAGCGAGTCAGGCAGGGGCCGAGGTGAGGGGCCGGGCGGGGAGGAGGGTGTCAGGCAGGGGCAGAGGAAGGTGACAGGCCGGGCGGGAAGGAGCCGGTCAGTCAGGGGCCCAGGACAGTGACGGGCCTGGCCGGGGAGGAGCGCGTCAGGCAGGGGCAGAGGAGACGGGCTGGGTAAGGGTTAGGGTTACAGTTAGGGCACAATTCACAATCGCAAAGATGTGGAAGCGACCCGAGTGCCCATCCATCCAGGAGTGCATTAATAACATGTGGCGCGTGGACACCACGGAGTGCTATTCGGCTGTGAGGAGCAGCGGTGAGAGGGCGCCTCTCGTGCTCTCCTGGCCAGAGCTGGAACCCGTTCCAGTAAGCCAAGTATCCCAAGAATGGACACACGAGCACCACGTGAGCGCGCTCACCAGCAAATTGGTAGGAACGGATGGACACCTAAGTGGACTGAGGGGAATCACCTTCATCGGGTGGGTGTCGGGCGGGCGTGGGGAGGGGGTGGACATACACATCCATTAGGGAGGGGGTGGGTGCGCACCAACTGGGGGATGGGCGCGCTTGGAGCTCTGACCCGAGGGGGGAGGCGGGGAAAGAGCAATGCACCTGACCTTAACCTTGGTACCCTCACAATAGGCTGGGAGAAAATGAGAAATAAATGAATAAGAAAACAGGGGCTGGGGGGCAGGGGCAATACATGTCACCTCAATGCTTGGACTCCCATCATCTGCTTGGAAAGAGAGAGAAAAGAAAATGCAATAATAGAGATAAGAGACACTTTTTAAGAAAATGAATCCGAAAAGAAAAGTAAAAGGAGGCCTGTGGAGCAGGTCTGGGTGTGACTCCGGATCCCCCAACATCTGGTGCCACCACCAAAGATTCCTAGGTGTAGCCCATAGAACCCCGAAAGCAACGGGACGAGTTCTGGTCACATACTCCCTCAAATTACATCCTGGAATGCTTCCGGAACTCCCTCCCCTCTCAGACTCTCAAGGTTTCCTCCAGCGTGTCGGTTCCCACAGACCAGACCTTTGGTCTGAGACCTGACAGTCCAGATGGCACGCATGCTGCCGCGTGGCGGCGGTGCCGCGGCTCGGGACAAGAGGAGGCCCCACGGTGTGGGCTGTGGTGGCAGGCACCCCGGGGGGCGCTGAGGGTGGGGGCGATCCGCGGGACCCGCCGCCGCCACCGCAGTAGCACTCCCAGAAAGGGGACAGAATGAGAGGCAAAAAAAAAAGAAAAGTAAAGAAAAAAGAAAGCCTCCGGCACCCGGTATTCCCAGGCGGTCTCCCATGCAAGTACTAACCAGGACGGAAGCTGCTTAGCTTCGGAGATCAGAAGAGATGGGAAGCGTTCAGGGTGGTGTGGCCTTAGACGGCGGAGGGCGCCCCTGCCCCGCTCAAGAAGCCGAGTCTCACTGCACTTCCCCGCGATAGCTCTGCCCCGCGCCGGGCCGGGCCTGTTGAGTTCGCCGGTCGGACAGGGCCTGTTGAGTTCGCGGGACTGAGGTGAGGGACGGGGCGGGGTGGGGGGCTGTCTCTCCACACACAGACACACAGACACACAGACACAGACACACACACACACACACGATGTGCCTCCACGGCTGGACCCGCCAAGGTGGGGACCTTCCAGCCCCCCTCCTCTCCTCACCTCGCCTCCTTCACCTACCTTCACCTACCCGCTCCCCACTCCCAGGGCGCCGGCCGCCGCTGACTGCGCACGCGTGGGGCGCTCGCCCTTTGCCCCCAGCCAGGGGCCGGCCTCGCGCACAACCCCTTTCACCTGCGCCCCCAGCCCTGTGGGTGGGCTGCCGCCTATTCCCCCGGGCCAGGGCTGCGGCACAGCGCATGGGGGAGGCGAGCGAGTGTAGGGGCGTCTCTCGGGATGTGTCCCATGGGTGGGGTGGGGTGGCGTGGCCTGTGGGGCGCTGAAGAAACCAGTCCCCTCCATCTCCTACCTCTGGAAAACCCCCAAGCCCTTGGAGAATGCCGGCACCGCGACCGTGGGGGCCGGGACCCTGCTCTGTGTCCTCCTGTGGCCCAGTCCAAGGGGCCTGGGCCTGGCCGGGGCTGCATTGGACCCCAACCACCCTGGGGTGTGGACTTGCTAAAAGTCGGCGATTAGATATTGGATTCGAGCTTCATTGAGGTCTTTTCACTAATGAATGCACCGAAAAGAGTTTCCTAATCCATCTGTGAGGGTGGCAACTGAAAGAGAATTTTAAAGCTGACAGAATAGGCGAGGAAAGGCATAGGAGATTTCCAAACCCAGTAAGGAAGCCTTTCCCGAAACGGAAGAAAGAAACGAGCAAACAGAAACACCGGTAGCCCGCCCGGATCAGAGTCTGCCCCTGAGAGAAAGTACCCTGACCAGGTTCACCCGTGGGTGGGTGGCGAGCTAGCGGCATTCAGAAGAGCGAGGCCCGCAGTCTGTGCAGAAGACACCTGCACTCGGGTGTGTGTGGCGGCACAATTCCCAAGCAGCTCCAAATGGTAATCCAAGGAGAAGCCAGGGAGTTCCCAACGCCCCAGGTGTCCGCAGCCCACGACTGGCTGCTGTGGGAATGCGAAGCCCGGCTCCTTGTCTCAGAGCGGGACAACCAGGAGGTGTGATGTCCACTCCGGGGGTTCCCAGGAGGATGAGGCTGAAGCTGGGACTTGGCCTGAAAGTGTCCCCTCGCATGGGCACCCCCTTCCGCTTCCGGCTCCTCTACCCCTGGTGCCCCTCCATCCAGGGGCCAGACCTTAAAAAATCACCCGCAAGAGAATCCTGGTCCCAAAGAAGCCCTCTGGGGGACCCGTGCTGAGAGAGCTTGTGGGCATGGCCCGCTGGGGCTCTGCCCGACCCAGGGCTGGGAGATGCAACCTCCCAGCTCTGGGTCCCTGCAGGAAGTGTTGGCAAGCACTGGGCCAGTCCTCCAAAGGCCCAGGTGCAGGGAGCCCAGGCCAAGCAGCCTGTGCAAGAAGCCACATGCCGTGCCACCCCGGGAACACGACTGCAGGTCACGGCCCCTCCCTCCCCCCACTCCTCTTCCTCCTCCTCTTCCTCCTCCTCCTCCTCCTCCTCCTCCACCTCCTCCTCCCCACCCCCGACATGGCGCAGGGCTCAGAGACACCTCAGACGCTGCTACCAAAGTCCACAGGGCATCGGTTGCTACTCCAAAGCACCCGAGCAGACCGCGTTGTCCAGCCAGCCCCTGGGCCTCCCTGGGGTGCCCACACAAAAGTGCAGACAACCACCGGACTCGCAATGTCAGTTTGAGGATGTTTCTGCCACTCTAAGGACCCGCAGGCCAGCTGGGCCTTCGGGCAGGACAGAGAGCCCCGGAATCCGACGTGGAGAGCTGCGTGTACGTCCCCATCAGGAGGCGGTCCCCACCTCCCCGGCTCTCCCCTTGCGGGGAGCGGCAGCTGCAGGGCCTCAGGGAAGACACCAGGCTGGGCCCCCGCGGCACAGCGGGGCACCTGAGCCAGACTGCTGAGGCCGCCCTGCTGCCGGGTTCCCGGAGGGCTTCCTGGAAGCAGCGTCCACACCAAGCCCTTGGAAGGCCCAGGCGATGGAGGAGCCGGTCACGCAGGGTCCTAGGAGGGTGACGGGCGGGGAGGAGCGTGTAAGGCAGGGGCAGAGGACGGTGACAGGCCGGGCGGGAAGGAGCCGGTCAGGCAGGGGCCCAGGACGGTGACCGGCCGGGTGGGGAGGAGCGAGTCAGGCAGGGGCCGAGGTGAGGGGCCGAGCGGGGAGGAGGGTGTCAGGCAGGGGCAGAGGACGGTGACAGGCCGGGCGGGAAGGAGCCGGTCAGGCAGGGGCCCAGGACGGTGACCGGCCGGGTGGGGAGGAGCGAGTCAGGCAGGGGCCGAGGTGAGGGGCCGGGCGGGGAGGAGGGTGTCAGGCAGGGGCAGAGGAAGGTGACAGGCCGGGCGGGAAGGAGCCGGTCAGTCAGGGGCCCAGGACAGTGACGGGCCTGGCCGGGGAGGAGCGCGTCAGGCAGGGGCAGAGGAGACGGGCTGGGTAAGGGTTAGGGTTACAGTTAGGGCACAATTCACAATCGCAAAGATGTGGAAGCGACCCGAGTGCCCATCCATCCAGGAGTGCATTAATAACATGTGGCGCGTGGACACCACGGAGTGCTATTCGGCTGTGAGGAGCAGCGGTGAGAGGGCGCCTCTCGTGCTCTCCTGGCCAGAGCTGGAACCCGTTCCAGTAAGCCAAGTATCCCAAGAATGGACACACGAGCACCACGTGAGCGCGCTCACCAGCAAATTGGTAGGAACGGATGGACACCTAAGTGGACTGAGGGGAATCACCTTCATCGGGTGGGTGTCGGGCGGGCGTGGGGAGGGGGTGGACATACACATCCATTAGGGAGGGGGTGGGTGCGCACCAACTGGGGGATGGGCGCGCTTGGAGCTCTGACCCGAGGGGGGAGGCGGGGAAAGAGCAATGCACCTGACCTTAACCTTGGTACCCTCACAATAGGCTGGGAGAAAATGAGAAATAAATGAATAAGAAAACAGGGGCTGGGGGGCAGGGGCAATACATGTCACCTCAATGCTTGGACTCCCATCATCTGCTTGGAAAGAGAGAGAAAAGAAAATGCAATAATAGAGATAAGAGACACTTTTTAAGAAAATGAATCCGAAAAGAAAAGTAAAAGGAGGCCTGTGGAGCAGGTCTGGGTGTGACTCCGGATCCCCCAACATCTGGTGCCACCACCAAAGATTCCTAGGTGTAGCCCATAGAACCCCGAAAGCAACGGGACGAGTTCTGGTCACATACTCCCTCAAATTACATCCTGGAATGCTTCCGGAACTCCCTCCCCTCTCAGACTCTCAAGGTTTCCTCCAGCGTGTCGGTTCCCACAGACCAGACCTTTGGTCTGAGACCTGACAGTCCAGATGGCACGCATGCTGCCGCGTGGCGGCGGTGCCGCGGCTCGGGACAAGAGGAGGCCCCACGGTGTGGGCTGTGGTGGCAGGCACCCCGGGGGGCGCTGAGGGTGGGGGCGATCCGCGGGACCCGCCGCCGCCACCGCAGTAGCACTCCCAGAAAGGGGACAGAATGAGAGGCAAAAAAAAAAGAAAAGTAAAGAAAAAAGAAAGCCTCCGGCACCCGGTATTCCCAGGCGGTCTCCCATGCAAGTACTAACCAGGACGGAAGCTGCTTAGCTTCGGAGATCAGAAGAGATGGGAAGCGTTCAGGGTGGTGTGGCCTTAGACGGCGGAGGGCGCCCCTGCCCCGCTCAAGAAGCCGAGTCTCACTGCACTTCCCCGCGATAGCTCTGCCCCGCGCCGGGCCGGGCCTGTTGAGTTCGCCGGTCGGACAGGGCCTGTTGAGTTCGCGGGACTGAGGTGAGGGACGGGGCGGGGTGGGGGGCTGTCTCTCCACACACAGACACACAGACACACAGACACAGACACACACACACACACACGATGTGCCTCCACGGCTGGACCCGCCAAGGTGGGGACCTTCCAGCCCCCCTCCTCTCCTCACCTCGCCTCCTTCACCTACCCGCTCCCCACTCCCAGGGCGCCGGCCGCCGCTGACTGCGCACGCGTGGGGCGCTCGCCCTTTGCCCCCAGCCAGGGGCCGGCCTCGCGCACAACCCCTTTCACCTGCGCCCCCAGCCCTGTGGGTGGGCTGCCGCCTATTCCCCCGGGCCAGGGCTGCGGCACAGCGCATGGGGGAGGCGAGCGAGTGTAGGGGCGTCTCTCGGGATGTGTCCCATGGGTGGGGTGGGGTGGCGTGGCCTGTGGGGCGCTGAAGAAACCAGTCCCCTCCATCTCCTACCTCTGGAAAACCCCCAAGCCCTTGGAGAATGCCGGCACCGCGACCGTGGGGGCCGGGACCCTGCTCTGTGTCCTCCTGTGGCCCAGTCCAAGGGGCCTGGGCCTGGCCGGGGCTGCATTGGACCCCAACCACCCTGGGGTGTGGACTTGCTAAAAGTCGGCGATTAGATATTGGATTCGAGCTTCATTGAGGTCTTTTCACTAATGAATGCACCGAAAAGAGTTTCCTAATCCATCTGTGAGGGTGGCAACTGAAAGAGAATTTTAAAGCTGACAGAATAGGCGAGGAAAGGCATAGGAGATTTCCAAACCCAGTAAGGAAGCCTTTCCCGAAACGGAAGAAAGAAACGAGCAAACAGAAACACCGGTAGCCCGCCCGGATCAGAGTCTGCCCCTGAGAGAAAGTACCCTGACCAGGTTCACCCGTGGGTGGGTGGCGAGCTAGCGGCATTCAGAAGAGCGAGGCCCGCAGTCTGTGCAGAAGACACCTGCACTCGGGTGTGTGTGGCGGCACAATTCCCAAGCAGCTCCAAATGGTAATCCAAGGAGAAGCCAGGGAGTTCCCAACGCCCCAGGTGTCCGCAGCCCACGACTGGCTGCTGTGGGAATGCGAAGCCCGGCTCCTTGTCTCAGAGCGGGACAACCAGGAGGTGTGATGTCCACTCCGGGGGTTCCCAGGAGGATGAGGCTGAAGCTGGGACTTGGCCTGAAAGTGTCCCCTCGCATGGGCACCCCCTTCCGCTTCCGGCTCCTCTACCCCTGGTGCCCCTCCATCCAGGGGCCAGACCTTAAAAAATCACCCGCAAGAGAATCCTGGTCCCAAAGAAGCCCTCTGGGGGACCCGTGCTGAGAGAGCTTGTGGGCATGGCCCGCTGGGGCTCTGCCCGACCCAGGGCTGGGAGATGCAACCTCCCAGCTCTGGGTCCCTGCAGGAAGTGTTGGCAAGCACTGGGCCAGTCCTCCAAAGGCCCAGGTGCAGGGAGCCCAGGCCAAGCAGCCTGTGCAAGAAGCCACATGCCGTGCCACCCCGGGAACACGACTGCAGGTCACGGCCCCTCCCTCCCCCCACTCCTCTTCCTCCTCCTCTTCCTCCTCCTCCTCCTCCTCCTCCTCCACCTCCTCCTCCCCACCCCCGACATGGCGCAGGGCTCAGAGACACCTCAGACGCTGCTACCAAAGTCCACAGGGCATCGGTTGCTACTCCAAAGCACCCGAGCAGACCGCGTTGTCCAGCCAGCCCCTGGGCCTCCCTGGGGTGCCCACACAAAAGTGCAGACAACCACCGGACTCGCAATGTCAGTTTGAGGATGTTTCTGCCACTCTAAGGACCCGCAGGCCAGCTGGGCCTTCGTGCAGGACAGAGAGCCCCGGAATCCGACGTGGAGAGCTGCGTGTACGTCCCCATCAGGAGGCGGTCCCCACCTCCCCGGCTCTCCCCTTGCGGGGAGCGGCAGCTGCAGGGCCTCAGGGAAGACACCAGGCTGGGCCCCCGCGGCACAGCGGGGCACCTGAGCCAGACTGCTGAGGCCGCCCTGCTGCCGGGTTCCCGGAGGGCTTCCTGGAAGCAGCGTCCACACCAAGCCCTTGGAAGGCCCAGGCGATGGAGGAGCCGGTCACGCAGGGTCCTAGGAGGGTGACGGGCGGGGAGGAGCGTGTAAGGCAGGGGCAGAGGACGGTGACAGGCCGGGCGGGAAGGAGCCGGTCAGGCAGGGGCCCAGGACGGTGACCGGCCGGGTGGGGAGGAGCGAGTCAGGCAGGGGCCGAGGTGAGGGGCCGAGCGGGGAGGAGGGTGTCAGGCAGGGGCAGAGGACGGTGACAGGCCGGGCGGGAAGGAGCCGGTCAGGCAGGGGCCCAGGACGGTGACCGGCCGGGTGGGGAGGAGCGAGTCAGGCAGGGGCCGAGGTGAGGGGCCGGGCGGGGAGGAGGGTGTCAGGCAGGGGCAGAGGAAGGTGACAGGCCGGGCGGGAAGGAGCCGGTCAGTCAGGGGCCCAGGACAGTGACGGGCCTGGCCGGGGAGGAGCGCGTCAGGTAGGGGCAGAGGAGACGGGCTGGGTAAGGGTTAGGGTTACAGTTAGGGCACAATTCACAATCGCAAAGATGTGGAAGCGACCCGAGTGCCCATCCATCCAGGAGTGCATTAATAACATGTGGCGCGTGGACACCACGGAGTGCTATTCGGCTGTGAGGAGCAGCGGTGAGAGGGCGCCTCTCGTGCTCTCCTGGCCAGAGCTGGAACCCGTTCCAGTAAGCCAAGTATCCCAAGAATGGACACACGAGCACCACGTGAGCGCGCTCACCAGCAAATTGGTAGGAACGGATGGACACCTAAGTGGACTGAGGGGAATCACCTTCATCGGGTGGGTGTCGGGCGGGCGTGGGGAGGGGGTGGACATACACATCCATTAGGGAGGGGGTGGGTGCGCACCAACTGGGGGATGGGCGCGCTTGGAGCTCTGACCCGAGGGGGGAGGCGGGGAAAGAGCAATGCACCTGACCTTAACCTTGGTACCCTCACAATAGGCTGGGAGAAAATGAGAAATAAATGAATAAGAAAACAGGGGCTGGGGGGCAGGGGCAATACATGTCACCTCAATGCTTGGACTCCCATCATCTGCTTGGAAAGAGAGAGAAAAGAAAATGCAATAATAGAGACAAGAGACACTTTTTAAGAAAATGAATCCGAAAAGAAAAGTAAAAGGAGGCCTGTGGAGCAGGTCTGGGTGTGACTCCGGATCCCCCAACATCTGGTGCCACCACCAAAGATTCCTAGGTGTAGCCCATAGAACCCCGAAAGCAACGGGACGAGTTCTGGTCACATACTCCCTCAAATTACATCCTGGAATGCTTCCGGAACTCCCTCCCCTCTCAGACTCTCAAGGTTTCCTCCAGCGTGTCGGTTCCCACAGACCAGACCTTTGGTCTGAGACCTGACAGTCCAGATGGCACGCATGCTGCCGCGTGGCGGCGGTGCCGCGGCTCGGGACAAGAGGAGGCCCCACGGTGTGGGCTGTGGTGGCAGGCACCCCGGGGGGCGCTGAGGGTGGGGGCGATCCGCGGGACCCGCCGCCGCCACCGCAGTAGCACTCCCAGAAAGGGGACAGAATGAGAGGCAAAAAAAAAAGAAAAGTAAAGAAAAAAGAAAGCCTCCGGCACCCGGTATTCCCAGGCGGTCTCCCATGCAAGTACTAACCAGGACGGAAGCTGCTTAGCTTCGGAGATCAGAAGAGATGGGAAGCGTTCAGGGTGGTGTGGCCTTAGACGGCGGAGGGCGCCCCTGCCCCGCTCAAGAAGCCGAGTCTCACTGCACTTCCCCGCGATAGCTCTGCCCCGCGCCGGGCCGGGCCTGTTGAGTTCGCCGGTCGGACAGGGCCTGTTGAGTTCGCGGGACTGAGGTGAGGGACGGGGCGGGGTGGGGGGCTGTCTCTCCACACACAGACACACAGACACACAGACACAGACACACACACACACACACGATGTGCCTCCACGGCTGGACCCGCCAAGGTGGGGACCTTCCAGCCCCCCTCCTCTCCTCACCTCGCCTCCTTCACCTACCCGCTCCCCACTCCCAGGGCGCCGGCCGCCGCTGACTGCGCACGCGTGGGGCGCTCGCCCTTTGCCCCCAGCCAGGGGCCGGCCTCGCGCACAACCCCTTTCACCTGCGCCCCCAGCCCTGTGGGTGGGCTGCCGCCTATTCCCCCGGGCCAGGGCTGCGGCACAGCGCATGGGGGAGGCGAGCGAGTGTAGGGGCGTCTCTCGGGATGTGTCCCATGGGTGGGGTGGGGTGGCGTGGCCTGTGGGGCGCTGAAGAAACCAGTCCCCTCCATCTCCTACCTCTGGAAAACCCCCAAGCCCTTGGAGAATGCCGGCACCGCGACCGTGGGGGCCGGGACCCTGCTCTGTGTCCTCCTGTGGCCCAGTCCAAGGGGCCTGGGCCTGGCCGGGGCTGCATTGGACCCCAACCACCCTGGGGTGTGGACTTGCTAAAAGTCGGCGATTAGATATTGGATTCGAGCTTCATTGAGGTCTTTTCACTAATGAATGCACCGAAAAGAGTTTCCTAATCCATCTGTGAGGGTGGCAACTGAAAGAGAATTTTAAAGCTGACAGAATAGGCGAGGAAAGGCATAGGAGATTTCCAAACCCAGTAAGGAAGCCTTTCCCGAAACGGAAGAAAGAAACGAGCAAACAGAAACACCGGTAGCCCGCCCGGATCAGAGTCTGCCCCTGAGAGAAAGTACCCTGACCAGGTTCACCCGTGGGTGGGTGGCGAGCTAGCGGCATTCAGAAGAGCGAGGCCCGCAGTCTGTGCAGAAGACACCTGCACTCGGGTGTGTGTGGCGGCACAATTCCCAAGCAGCTCCAAATGGTAATCCAAGGAGAAGCCAGGGAGTTCCCAACGCCCCAGGTGTCCGCAGCCCACGACTGGCTGCTGTGGGAATGCGAAGCCCGGCTCCTTGTCTCAGAGCGGGACAACCAGGAGGTGTGATGTCCACTCCGGGGGTTCCCAGGAGGATGAGGCTGAAGCTGGGACTTGGCCTGAAAGTGTCCCCTCGCATGGGCACCCCCTTCCGCTTCCGGCTCCTCTACCCCTGGTGCCCCTCCATCCAGGGGCCAGACCTTAAAAAATCACCCGCAAGAGAATCCTGGTCCCAAAGAAGCCCTCTGGGGGACCCGTGCTGAGAGAGCTTGTGGGCATGGCCCGCTGGGGCTCTGCCCGACCCAGGGCTGGGAGATGCAACCTCCCAGCTCTGGGTCCCTGCAGGAAGTGTTGGCAAGCACTGGGCCAGTCCTCCAAAGGCCCAGGTGCAGGGAGCCCAGGCCAAGCAGCCTGTGCAAGAAGCCACATGCCGTGCCACCCCGGGAACACGACTGCAGGTCACGGCCCCTCCCTCCCCCCACTCCTCTTCCTCCTCCTCTTCCTCCTCCTCCTCCTCCTCCTCCTCCACCTCCTCCTCCCCACCCCCGACATGGCGCAGGGCTCAGAGACACCTCAGACGCTGCTACCAAAGTCCACAGGGCATCGGTTGCTACTCCAAAGCACCCGAGCAGACCGCGTTGTCCAGCCAGCCCCTGGGCCTCCCTGGGGTGCCCACACAAAAGTGCAGACAACCACCGGACTCGCAATGTCAGTTTGAGGATGTTTCTGCCACTCTAAGGACCCGCAGGCCAGCTGGGCCTTCGGGCAGGACAGAGAGCCCCGGAATCCGACGTGGAGAGCTGCGTGTACGTCCCCATCAGGAGGCGGTCCCCACCTCCCCGGCTCTCCCCTTGCGGGGAGCGGCAGCTGCAGGGCCTCAGGGAAGACACCAGGCTGGGCCCCCGCGGCACAGCGGGGCACCTGAGCCAGACTGCTGAGGCCGCCCTGCTGCCGGGTTCCCGGAGGGCTTCCTGGAAGCAGCGTCCACACCAAGCCCTTGGAAGGCCCAGGCGATGGAGGAGCCGGTCACGCAGGGTCCTAGGAGGGTGACGGGCGGGGAGGAGCGTGTAAGGCAGGGGCAGAGGACGGTGACAGGCCGGGCGGGAAGGAGCCGGTCAGGCAGGGGCCCAGGACGGTGACCGGCCGGGTGGGGAGGAGCGAGTCAGGCAGGGGCCGAGGTGAGGGGCCGAGCGGGGAGGAGGGTGTCAGGCAGGGGCAGAGGACGGTGACAGGCCGGGCGGGAAGGAGCCGGTCAGGCAGGGGCCCAGGACGGTGACCGGCCGGGTGGGGAGGAGCGAGTCAGGCAGGGGCCGAGGTGAGGGGCCGGGCGGGGAGGAGGGTGTCAGGCAGGGGCAGAGGAAGGTGACAGGCCGGGCGGGAAGGAGCCGGTCAGTCAGGGGCCCAGGACAGTGACGGGCCTGGCCGGGGAGGAGCGCGTCAGGCAGGGGCAGAGGAGACGGGCTGGGTAAGGGTTAGGGTTACAGTTAGGGCACAATTCACAATCGCAAAGATGTGGAAGCGACCCGAGTGCCCATCCATCCAGGAGTGCATTAATAACATGTGGCGCGTGGACACCACGGAGTGCTATTCGGCTGTGAGGAGCAGCGGTGAGAGGGCGCCTCTCGTGCTCTCCTGGCCAGAGCTGGAACCCGTTCCAGTAAGCCAAGTATCCCAAGAATGGACACACGAGCACCACGTGAGCGCGCTCACCAGCAAATTGGTAGGAACGGATGGACACCTAAGTGGACTGAGGGGAATCACCTTCATCGGGTGGGTGTCGGGCGGGCGTGGGGAGGGGGTGGACATACACATCCATTAGGGAGGGGGTGGGTGCGCACCAACTGGGGGATGGGCGCGCTTGGAGCTCTGACCCGAGGGGGGAGGCGGGGAAAGAGCAATGCACCTGACCTTAACCTTGGTACCCTCACAATAGGCTGGGAGAAAATGAGAAATAAATGAATAAGAAAACAGGGGCTGGGGGGCAGGGGCAATACATGTCACCTCAATGCTTGGACTCCCATCATCTGCTTGGAAAGAGAGAGAAAAGAAAATGCAATAATAGAGATAAGAGACACTTTTTAAGAAAATGAATCCGAAAAGAAAAGTAAAAGGAGGCCTGTGGAGCAGGTCTGGGTGTGACTCCGGATCCCCCAACATCTGGTGCCACCACCAAAGATTCCTAGGTGTAGCCCATAGAACCCCGAAAGCAACGGGACGAGTTCTGGTCACATACTCCCTCAAATTACATCCTGGAATGCTTCCGGAACTCCCTCCCCTCTCAGACTCTCAAGGTTTCCTCCAGCGTGTTGGTTCCCACAGACCAGACCTTTGGTCTGAGACCTGACAGTCCAGATGGCACGCATGCTGCCGCGTGGCGGCGGTGCCGCGGCTCGGGACAAGAGGAGGCCCCACGGTGTGGGCTGTGGTGGCAGGCACCCCGGGGGGCGCTGAGGGTGGGGGCGATCCGCGGGACCCGCCGCCGCCACCGCAGTAGCACTCCCAGAAAGGGGACAGAATGAGAGGCAAAAAAAAAAGAAAAGTAAAGAAAAAAGAAAGCCTCCGGCACCCGGTATTCCCAGGCGGTCTCCCATGCAAGTACTAACCAGGACGGAAGCTGCTTAGCTTCGGAGATCAGAAGAGATGGGAAGCGTTCAGGGTGGTGTGGCCTTAGACGGCGGAGGGCGCCCCTGCCCCGCTCAAGAAGCCGAGTCTCACTGCACTTCCCCGCGATAGCTCTGCCCCGCGCCGGGCCGGGCCTGTTGAGTTCGCCGGTCGGACAGGGCCTGTTGAGTTCGCGGGACTGAGGTGAGGGACGGGGCGGGGTGGGGGGCTGTCTCTCCACACACAGACACACAGACACACAGACACAGACACACACACACACACACGATGTGCCTCCACGGCTGGACCCGCCAAGGTGGGGACCTTCCAGCCCCCCTCCTCTCCTCACCTCGCCTCCTTCACCTACCCGCTCCCCACTCCCAGGGCGCCGGCCGCCGCTGACTGCGCACGCGTGGGGCGCTCGCCCTTTGCCCCCAGCCAGGGGCCGGCCTCGCGCACAACCCCTTTCACCTGCGCCCCCAGCCCTGTGGGTGGGCTGCCGCCTATTCCCCCGGGCCAGGGCTGCGGCACAGCGCATGGGGGAGGCGAGCGAGTGTAGGGGCGTCTCTCGGGATGTGTCCCATGGGTGGGGTGGGGTGGCGTGGCCTGTGGGGCGCTGAAGAAACCAGTCCCCTCCATCTCCTACCTCTGGAAAACCCCCAAGCCCTTGGAGAATGCCGGCACCGCGACCGTGGGGGCCGGGACCCTGCTCTGTGTCCTCCTGTGGCCCAGTCCAAGGGGCCTGGGCCTGGCCGGGGCTGCATTGGACCCCAACCACCCTGGGGTGTGGACTTGCTAAAAGTCGGCGATTAGATATTGGATTCGAGCTTCATTGAGGTCTTTTCACTAATGAATGCACCGAAAAGAGTTTCCTAATCCATCTGTGAGGGTGGCAACTGAAAGAGAATTTTAAAGCTGACAGAATAGGCGAGGAAAGGCATAGGAGATTTCCAAACCCAGTAAGGAAGCCTTTCCCGAAACGGAAGAAAGAAACGAGCAAACAGAAACACCGGTAGCCCGCCCGGATCAGAGTCTGCCCCTGAGAGAAAGTACCCTGACCAGGTTCACCCGTGGGTGGGTGGCGAGCTAGCGGCGTTCAGAAGAGCGAGGCCCGCAGTCTGTGCAGAAGACACCTGCACTCGGGTGTGTGTGGCGGCACAATTCCCAAGCAGCTCCAAATGGTAATCCAAGGAGAAGCCAGGGAGTTCCCAACGCCCCAGGTGTCCGCAGCCCACGACTGGCTGCTGTGGGAATGCGAAGCCCGGCTCCTTGTCTCAGAGCGGGACAACCAGGAGGTGTGATGTCCACTCCGGGGGTTCCCAGGAGGATGAGGCTGAAGCTGGGACTTGGCCTGAAAGTGTCCCCTCGCATGGGCACCCCCTTCCGCTTCCGGCTCCTCTACCCCTGGTGCCCCTCCATCCAGGGGCCAGACCTTAAAAAATCACCCGCAAGAGAATCCTGGTCCCAAAGAAGCCCTCTGGGGGACCCGTGCTGAGAGAGCTTGTGGGCATGGCCCGCTGGGGCTCTGCCCGACCCAGGGCTGGGAGATGCAACCTCCCAGCTCTGGGTCCCTGCAGGAAGTGTTGGCAAGCACTGGGCCAGTCCTCCAAAGGCCCAGGTGCAGGGAGCCCAGGCCAAGCAGCCTGTGCAAGAAGCCACATGCCGTGCCACCCCGGGAACACGACTGCAGGTCACGGCCCCTCCCTCCCCCCACTCCTCTTCCTCCTCCTCTTCCTCCTCCTCCTCCTCCTCCTCCTCCACCTCCTCCTCCCCACCCCCGACATGGCGCAGGGCTCAGAGACACCTCAGACGCTGCTACCAAAGTCCACAGGGCATCGGTTGCTACTCCAAAGCACCCGAGCAGACCGCGTTGTCCAGCCAGCCCCTGGGCCTCCCTGGGGTGCCCACACAAAAGTGCAGACAACCACCGGACTCGCAATGTCAGTTTGAGGATGTTTCTGCCACTCTAAGGACCCGCAGGCCAGCTGGGCCTTCGGGCAGGACAGAGAGCCCCGGAATCCGACGTGGAGAGCTGCGTGTACGTCCCCATCAGGAGGCGGTCCCCACCTCCCCGGCTCTCCCCTTGCGGGGAGCGGCAGCTGCAGGGCCTCAGGGAAGACACCAGGCTGGGCCCCCGCGGCACAGAGGGGCACCTGAGCCAGACTGCTGAGGCCGCCCTGCTGCCGGGTTCCCGGAGGGCTTCCTGGAAGCAGCGTCCACACCAAGCCCTTGGAAGGCCCAGGCGATGGAGGAGCCGGTCAGGCAGGGTCCTAGGAGGGTGACGGGCGGGGAGGAGCGTGTAAGGCAGGGGCAGAGGACGGTGACAGGCCGGGCGGGAAGGAGCCGGTCAGGCAGGGGCCCAGGACGGTGACCGGCCGGGTGGGGAGGAGCGAGTCAGGCAGGGGCCGAGGTGAGGGGCCGAGCGGGGAGGAGGGTGTCAGGCAGGGGCAGAGGACGGTGACAGGCCGGGCGGGAAGGAGCCGGTCAGTCAGGGGCCCAGGACAGTGACGGGCCTGGCCGGGGAGGAGCGCGTCAGGCAGGGGCAGAGGAGACGGGCTGGGTAAGGGTTAGGGTTACAGTTAGGGCACAATTCACAATCGCAAAGATGTGGAAGCGACCCGAGTGCCCATCCATCCAGGAGTGCATTAATAACATGTGGCGCGTGGACACCACGGAGTGCTATTCGGCTGTGAGGAGCAGCGGTGAGAGGGCGCCTCTCGTGCTCTCCTGGCCAGAGCTGGAACCCGTTCCAGTAAGCCAAGTATCCCAAGAATGGACACACGAGCACCACGTGAGCGCGCTCACCAGCAAATTGGTAGGAACGGATGGACACCTAAGTGGACTGAGGGGAATCACCTTCATCGGGTGGGTGTCGGGCGGGCGTGGGGAGGGGGTGGACATACACATCCATTAGGGAGGGGGTGGGTGCGCACCAACTGGGGGATGGGCGCGCTTGGAGCTCTGACCCGAGGGGGGAGGCGGGGAAAGAGCAATGCACCTGACCTTAACCTTGGTACCCTCACAATAGGCTGGGAGAAAATGAGAAATAAATGAATAAGAAAACAGGGGCTGGGGGGCAGGGGCAATACATGTCACCTCAATGCTTGGACTCCCATCATCTGCTTGGAAAGAGAGAGAAAAGAAAATGCAATAATAGAGATAAGAGACACTTTTTAAGAAAATGAATCCGAAAAGAAAAGTAAAAGGAGGCCTGTGGAGCAGGTCTGGGTGTGACTCCGGATCCCCCAACATCTGGTGCCACCACCAAAGATTCCTAGGTGTAGCCCATAGAACCCCGAAAGCAACGGGACGAGTTCTGGTCACATACTCCCTCAAATTACATCCTGGAATGCTTCCGGAACTCCCTCCCCTCTCAGACTCTCAAGGTTTCCTCCAGCGTGTCGGTTCCCACAGACCAGACCTTTGGTCTGAGACCTGACAGTCCAGATGGCACGCATGCTGCCGCGTGGCGGCGGTGCCGCGGCTCGGGACAAGAGGAGGCCCCACGGTGTGGGCTGTGGTGGCAGGCACCCCGGGGGGCGCTGAGGGTGGGGGCGATCCGCGGGACCCGCCGCCGCCACCGCAGTAGCACTCCCAGAAAGGGGACAGAATGAGAGGCAAAAAAAAAAGAAAAGTAAAGAAAAAAGAAAGCCTCCGGCACCCGGTATTCCCAGGCGGTCTCCCATGCAAGTACTAACCGGGACGGAAGCTGCTTAGCTTCGGAGATCAGAAGAGATGGGAAGCGTTCAGGGTGGTGTGGCCTTAGACGGCGGAGGGCGCCCCTGCCCCGCTCAAGAAGCCGAGTCTCACTGCACTTCCCCGCGATAGCTCTGCCCCGCACCGGGCCGGGCCTGTTGAGTTCGCCGGTCGGACAGGGCCTGTTGAGTTCGCGGGACTGAGGTGAGGGACGGGGCGGGGTGGGGGGCTGTCTCTCCACACACAGACACACAGACACACAGACACAGACACACACACACACACACGATGTGCCTCCACGGCTGGACCCGCCAAGGTGGGGACCTTCCAGCCCCCCTCCTCTCCTCACCTCGCCTCCTTCACCTACCCGCTCCCCACTCCCAGGGCGCCGGCCGCCGCTGACTGCGCACGCGTGGGGCGCTCGCCCTTTGCCCCCAGCCAGGGGCCGGCCTCGCGCACAACCCCTTTCACCTGCGCCCCCAGCCCTGTGGGTGGGCTGCCGCCTATTCCCCCGGGCCAGGGCTGCGGCACAGCGCATGGGGGAGGCGAGCGAGTGTAGGGGCGTCTCTCGGGATGTGTCCCATGGGTGGGGTGGGGTGGCGTGGCCTGTGGGGCGCTGAAGAAACCAGTCCCCTCCATCTCCTACCTCTGGAAAACCCCCAAGCCCTTGGAGAATGCCGGCACCGCGACCGTGGGGGCCGGGACCCTGCTCTGTGTCCTCCTGTGGCCCAGTCCAAGGGGCCTGGGCCTGGCCGGGGCTGCATTGGACCCCAACCACCCTGGGGTGTGGACTTGCTAAAAGTCGGCGATTAGATATTGGATTCGAGCTTCATTGAGGTCTTTTCACTAATGAATGCACCGAAAAGAGTTTCCTAATCCATCTGTGAGGGTGGCAACTGAAAGAGAATTTTAAAGCTGACAGAATAGGCGAGGAAAGGCATAGGAGATTTCCAAACCCAGTAAGGAAGCCTTTCCCGAAACGGAAGAAAGAAACGAGCAAACAGAAACACCGGTAGCCCGCCCGGATCAGAGTCTGCCCCTGAGAGAAAGTACCCTGACCAGGTTCACCCGTGGGTGGGTGGCGAGCTAGCGGCATTCAGAAGAGCGAGGCCCGCAGTCTGTGCAGAAGACACCTGCACTCGGGTGTGTGTGGCGGCACAATTCCCAAGCAGCTCCAAATGGTAATCCAAGGAGAAGCCAGGGAGTTCCCAACGCCCCAGGTGTCCGCAGCCCACGACTGGCTGCTGTGGGAATGCGAAGCCCGGCTCCTTGTCTCAGAGCGGGACAACCAGGAGGTGTGATGTCCACTCCGGGGGTTCCCAGGAGGATGAGGCTGAAGCTGGGACTTGGCCTGAAAGTGTCCCCTCGCATGGGCACCCCCTTCCGCTTCCGGCTCCTCTACCCCTGGTGCCCCTCCATCCAGGGGCCAGACCTTAAAAAATCACCCGCAAGAGAATCCTGGTCCCAAAGAAGCCCTCTGGGGGACCCGTGCAGAGAGAGCTTGTGGGCATGGCCCACTGGGGCTCTGCCCGACCCAGGGCTGGGAGATGCAACCTCCCAGCTCTGGGTCCCTGCAGGAAGTGTTGGCAAGCACTGGGCCAGTCCTCCAAAGGCCCAGGTGCAGGGAGCCCAGGCCAAGCAGCCTGTGCAAGAAGCCACATGCCGTGCCACCCCGGGAACACGACTGCAGGTCACGGCCCCTCCCTCCCCCCACTCCTCTTCCTCCTCCTCCTCCTCCTCCTCCTCCTCCACCTCCTCCTCCCCACCCCCGACATGGCGCAGGGCTCAGAGACACCTCAGACGCTGCTACCAAAGTCCACAGGGCATCGGTTGCTACTCCAAAGCACCCGAGCAGACCGCGTTGTCCAGCCAGCCCCTGGGCCTCCCTGGGGTGCCCACACAAAAGTGCAGACAACCACCGGACTCGCAATGTCAGTTTGAGGATGTTTCTGCCACTCTAAGGACCCGCAGGCCAGCTGGGCCTTCGGGCAGGACAGAGAGCCCCGGAATCCGACGTGGAGAGCTGCGTGTACGTCCCCATCAGGAGGCGGTCCCCACCTCCCCGGCTCTCCCCTTGCGGGGAGCGGCAGCTGCAGGGCCTCAGGGAAGACACCAGGCTGGGCCCCCGCGGCACAGCGGGGCACCTGAGCCAGACTGCTGAGGCCGCCCTGCTGCCGGGTTCCCGGAGGGCTTCCTGGAAGCAGCGTCCACACCAAGCCCTTGGAAGGCCCAGGCGATGGAGGAGCCGGTCAGGCAGGGTCCTAGGAGGGTGACGGGCGGGGAGGAGCGTGTAAGGCAGGGGCAGAGGACGGTGACAGGCCGGCCGGGAAGGAGCCGGTCAGGCAGGGGCCCAGGACGGTGACCGGCCGGGTGGGGAGGAGCGAGTCAGGCAGGGGTCGAGGTGAGGGGCCGAGCGGGGAGGAGGGTGTCAGGCAGGGGCAGAGGACGGTGACAGGCCGGGCGGGAAGGAGCCGGTCAGGCAGGGGCCCAGGACGGTGACCGGCCGGGTGGGGAGGAGCGAGTCAGGCAGGGGCCGAGGTGAGGGGCCGGGCGGGGAGGAGGGTGTCAGGCAGGGGCAGAGGACGGTGACAGGCCGGGCGGGAAGGAGCCGGTCAGGCAGGGGCCCAGGACGGTGACCGGCCGGGTGGGGAGGAGCGAGTCAGGCAGGGGCCGAGGTGAGGGGCCGGGCGGGGAGGAGGGTGTCAGGCAGGGGCAGAGGAAGGTGACAGGCCGGGCGGGAAGGAGCCGGTCAGTCAGGGGCCCAGGACAGTGACGGGCCTGGCCGGGGAGGAGCGCGTCAGGCAGGGGCAGAGGAGACGGGCTGGGTAAGGGTTAGGGTTACAGTTAGGGCACAATTCACAATCGCAAAGATGTGGAAGCGACCCGAGTGCCCATCCATCCAGGAGTGCATTAATAACATGTGGCGCGTGGACACCACGGAGTGCTATTCAGCTAGGAGGAGCAGCGGTGAGAGGGCACCTCTCGTGCTCTCCTGGCCAGAGCTGGAACCCATTCCAGTAAGCCAAGTATTCCAAGAATGGACACACGAGCACCACGTGAGTGCGCTCACCAGCAAATTGGTAGGAACGGATGGACACCTAAGTGGACAGAGGGGAATCACCTTCATCGGGTGGGTTTCGGGCGGGTGGGGGGAGGGGATGGGCATACACCTCCATTAGGTATGGAGTGGGTGTGCACCGACTGTGGGATGGGCACACTTGAAGCTCTGACCTGAGGGGGAGGTTGGGAGAGGGCAATGTACCCGACCTTAACATTGGTACCCCCACAATACGCTGGAACGACATCAGAGGTAAATGAATAAGAACACAGGGGGGAGGGGGGCACGGGCAACACATGTCACCTGAATACTTGTACTCCCATCATCTGCTTGAAAAGAGAGAGAAAAGAAAATCAATGATAGAGGTAGAGACACTTTTTAAAAATAATGAATCCGAAGAGAAAAGTAAAAGGAGGCCTGTGGAGCAGGTCTGGGTGTGACTCCGGATCCCCCAACATCAGGTGCCACCACTCTAGAATCCTACGTGTAGCCCATAGAACCCCAAAACCAATGGGACGAGTTCTGGTCACATACTCCCTCAAAATGACCTCCTGGCCTTCTTCTGGAACTCCGTCCCCTCTCAGACTCTCAAGGTTTCCTCCAGCGTGTCGGTTCCCAAAGAGCAGACGCTGTGAGGATCTTCCCGTATCCACACACCCACGGGAGACAGGCAGGCGGGGTCGTGTGTGGAACTGGATGTGTCCACACACCTATGGGTGATGGTCAGGCAGGGCACAGTGTGGAACTTGCTGTGTCCACACACCCACTGGTGATGGGCAGGAAGGGCGCTGTGTGGACATGGCTGTTTCCACTGATTCACGGCAGACGGGCAGGTAGGGCGCTGTGTGGATCTGGGTGTGTCCACACACCCACGGGAGACGGGCAGGCAGGGCGCAGTTGGAACTGGCTGTTTCCCCACACCCATGGGATACGGTCAGGCCGGGCGCGGTGTGGATCCGGCTGTGTCCACTCACCCATGAGACGGGCAGGCAGGACTCAGTGTGGATGTTGCTGTGTCCACTCACCCATGGGAGACGGGCAGGCAGAGCTCTGAGTGGAACTGGCTGTGTCCACTCACCCACGGGAGATGGGCAGGCAGGGCGCAGTGTGGTTGTGGCTGTATCCACACACCCACGGGAGACGGTCAGGCAGAATGCTGTGTGGATGTGGCTTGTCCACACACCCACGGGAGATGGGCAGGCTGGGCGCCTAGTGGATCGGGCTGAGTCCACACACCCAAGGGAGACGGGCAGGTAGGGCACAGTGTGGATGTGACTGTGTCCACTCACCCCCGGTAGACCGGCAGGCTGGGTGCAGTGTGAAACTGGCTGTCGGCACACACCAAAGGGAGACGGGCAAGCAGGGCGCATTGTGGACCTGGCTGTGTCCACTCACCCATGGGTGACGGGCAGGCAGGGCGCAGTGTGGAACTGGCTGTGTCCACACACTCACGAGAGATGAGCAGGCAGGGCTCAGTGTGGAACTGGCTGTGTCCACACACCCATGAGAGACGGGCAGGCCGTGCGCTGTGCTGATCTGGGTGTGTCCACACACCCTTGGGAGACTGGCAGGCCGTGCGCTGTGTTGATCTGGCTGAGTCCACACACCCACGGGAGACGGGCAGGCAGGACGCTGTGTGTAACTGGCTGTGTCCACACACCCATGGGTGACGGGAAGGCAGGGCACAGTGTGGAACTTGCTGTGTCCACACTCCCACCGGAGACTGGCAGGAAGGGCGCTGTGTGGACATGGCTTTTTCCACTGACCCACAGGAGATGGGCAGGCAGGGCGCTCTGTGGACTTGGCTGTGTCCACTCACCCAAAGGAGACAGGCAGGCAGGGCGCTGTGTGGATCTGGGTGTGTCCACACACCAACGGGAGACGGGCATGCAGGGCGCAGTTGGAACAGGCTGTGTCCACAAACCCTTGGAAAACGGTCAGGCAGGTTGCTGTGTGGATCTGGCTGTGTCCACACACCCAAGGGAGATGGGCAGGCTGGGCGCTGTGTGGAACTGGCTGTGTCCACTCACCCACAGGAGACGGGCAGGCATGGCTCAGTGTGGAACTGGCTGTGTCCACGCACCCATGGGGGTCGGTCTGGCAGGGTGCTGTGTGGATCTGGCCGTGTCCACACACCCACGGGAGACGAGCAGTCAGGGCACAGTGTGGAACTTGCTGTGTCCACATACCCACTGGAGACTGGCAGGAAGGGCGCTTTGTGTACATGGCTGTTTCCACTGACCCACGGGAGACAGGCAGGCAGGGCGCTCTGTGGACGTGGCTGTGTCCACTCTCCCAAAGGAGAGAGGCAGGCAGGGCGCAGTGTGGATGTGCCTGTGTCCACTCACCCACGGGAGACGGGAAGGCAGTGTGCAGTGTGGATCTTGCCGTGTCCACACACCCACGGGCGACGGGCAGGCAGGGCGCACTGTGGATGTGGCTGTTTCCACTCACCCACGGGAGACGGGAAGGTAGGGCAGAGTGTGGAACTTGCTATGTCCACTCACACATGGGCGACGGGCAGGTAGGGCAAAGTGTGGATCTTGCCGTGTCTACACACCCACCGAGGATGGGCAGGCAGGGCGCAGTGTGGAACTGGCTTTGTCCACTCACCCATGGGTGACGGGCAGACAGGGCGCAGTGTGGATGTGGCTATGTCCACTCACCCACGGGAGACTTGCAGGCAGGGCGCAGTGTGGATCGGGCTGTGTCTACTCACCCATGCCTGACGGGCAGGCAGGGAACAGTGTGGATCTTGCCCTGTCCACACACCCACGGCAGACTTGCAGGCAGGGTGCAGTGTGGATCGGGCTGTGTCCACACACCCATGCGTGACGGGCAGGCAGGGCGCTGTGTGGATGTGGCTGTGTCCACTCACCCATGGGAGACGGGCAGGCAGGGCGCTGTGTGGATGTGGCTGTGTCCACTCACCCATGGGAGACGGGCAAGCTGGGTGCCGTGTGGATCTGGCTGTGTCCACTCACCCATGGGTGATGGGCAGGCAGGGCACAGAGTGAACTAGCTGTGTCCACACAAGCACAGGAGACGGGCAGGCAGAGCTCTGTGTGGAACTTGCTGTGACCACACACACACGCGAGACGGGCAGGCAGGGCGCAGTGTGGATCTGGCTGTGTCCACTCACTCACGGGAGACGGGCAGGCTGGGTGCCGTGTGGATCTGGCTGTGTCCACACACCCACAGGAGATGGGCAGGCAGGGCGCAGTGTGCATCTTGCTGTGTCCATACACCCACGGGAGACGGGCAGTCGGGGCGCAGTGTGGATGTGGCTGTATCCACTCACCCATGGGAGACGGGCAGGTAGGGCGCAGTGTGGAACTAGCTGTGTCCACTCAAACATGGGTGATGGGCCGGCAGGGCACAATTTGGAACTGGCTGTGTCCACACACCCACCGGAGAGGGGCAGGCAGGGCTCTGTATAGAAATGGCTATGTCCACATACCCACGGGAGACGGGCAGGCAGGGTGCAGTGTGGATCTGGCTGTGTCCACTCAACCACGGGAGACGGGCAGGCAGGGTGCAGTGTGGATCTGGCTGTGTCCACTCACCCATGGGTGATGGGCAGGCAGGGCGCAGTGTGGAACTGGCTGTGTCCACACACCCATGGGAGACGGGCAGGCCGTGCGCTGTGTTGATCTGGCTGTGTCCACTCACCCACGGGAGACGGGCAGGCTGGGCGCTGAGTTGATCTGGATGTGTCCCCACACAGATTAGAGATGGGCATGAAGGGCGCAGTGTGGAACTGGGTGTGTCCACACACCCACGGGAGTCGGGCAGGCAGGGCGCAGTGGATCTGGCTGTGTCCACTCACCCATGGGTGACAGGCAGGCAGGGCGCAGTGTGGAACTGGCTGTGACCACACACCCATGGGAGACGGCAGGCCGTGCGCTGTGTTGATCTGGGTGTGTCCACACACCCATGGGAGACTGGCAGGCCGTGCGCTGTGTTGATCTGGGTGTGTCCACACACCCACGGGAGACGGGCAGGCAGGGCGCAGTGTGGAACTGGCTGTGTCCACTCACCCACGGGAGACGGGCAAGCAGGGCTCTGTGTGGAACTGGCTGTCTACACAGCCCATGGGAGACGGTCAGGCAGGGCGCTGTGTGGAATTTGCTGTGTCCACACAGTCACCAGAGACAAGCAGGCAGGGCGCAGTGTGGATCTGGCTGTGTCCACTAACCCACGGGAGACGGGCAGGCAGGGCGCTGTGTGGATCTTGCCGTGTCCACACAGCCACGGGAGATGGGCAGGCAGGGCGCTGTCTGGGTCTGGCTGTGTCCAATTACCCATGGGTGACGGGCAGGCAGGGCGCTGTGTGGATCTGGCTGTGTTCACACACCCACGGGAGACGGGCAGGCAGGGAGCAGTGTGGAACTGGCTGTGTCTACACACCCTCAGGAGACGGGCAGGCACGGCGCTTTGTGGATCTAGATGTTTCCACACAACCATGGGATACGGTCAGGCAGGGTGCTGTGTGGATGTGGCTGTGTCCACACACCCACGGGAGACGGGCAGGCTGGGCGCCGTGTGGATCTGGCTGTGTCCACACACTCCCGGGAGACGGACAGGCAGGGCACATTGTGGATGTGTCTGTGTCCACTCACCCACAAGAGATGGGCAGGAAGGGCGCAGTGTGGAACCGGCTGTGTCCACTCACCCACGGGATACAGGCAGGTAGGGTGCAGTGTGGATCTTGCCGTGTCCTCACACCCACGGGAGACGGGCAGGCAAGGCACAGTGTGGAACTGGCTGTGTCCACTCACCCATGGGTGACGGGCACACAGGGCACAGTGTAGAACTGGCTGTGTCCACTCACCCACGGGAGACGGGAAGGCAGGGCGCAGTGTGGATCTGGCTGTGTCCACTCACCCACGTGAGACTGGCAGGAAGGGTGCTGTGTGGATGTGGCTGTGTCCACTCACCCACACGAGATGGGCAGGCTGGGCACCGTGACAATCTGGCTGTGTCCACTCACCCACGGGAGACGGGCAGGCAGGGTGCAGTGTGGATCTGGCTGTGTCCACTCACCCACGGGAGACGGGCAGACAGGGCGCTGTATCTGGCTGTGTCCACACACCCATGGGAGACGTGCAGGCTGGGCGCCGTGTGGATCTGGTTGTGTCGACACACTCATGAGAGACGGACAGGCAGGGCACTGTGTGGATCTGGCTATGTCCACTAACCCACGGGAGACGGGCAGGCAGGTCGCGGCGCTGTGTGGATCTGGCTGTGTCTACTCACCCACGGGAGACGGGCAGGCAGGGCGCTGTGTGGATCTGCCTGTGTCTACTCAGCCACGGGAGACGGGCAGGCAGGGTGCAGTGTGGAACTGGCTGTGTCCACTCAACCACAGGAGACGGGCAGGTAGGGCACAGTGTGGATCTTGCCGTGTCCACACACTCATGGGAGACGGGCAGGCAGGGCCCAGTGTTGAACTGGCTGGTTCCACTCACCCAGGGGT
The DNA here is from genome assembly GCF_040939455.1 of Microcebus murinus. Lineage (NCBI taxonomy): Eukaryota > Metazoa > Chordata > Mammalia > Primates > Cheirogaleidae > Microcebus > Microcebus murinus. The sequence goes on from NC_134108.1 coordinate 114,933,458, forward strand.
GTCGGGCAGACAGGGTGCAGTGTGGAACTGGTGTGTCCACACACCCACGGGAAACGGGAGGCAGGGCGCAGTGTTGATGTGGCTGTGTCCACTCACCCACGGGAGATGGGCAGGCAGAGCGCAGTGTGGAACTTGCTGTGTCCACACACCCATGGGAGATGGTCAGGCAAGGTGCTTTGTGGATGTGGCTGTGTCCACTCACCAATGGGAGACGGGCAGGCTGGGCGCCGTGTGTATCTGGCTCTGTCCACTCACCCACTGGAGATGGGCAGGCAGCGCGCAGTGTGGATCCTGCTGTTTCCACTCAACCACGGGAGACGGGCAGGCAGGGCGCAGTGTGGATCTGACTGTGTCCACTCACCCATGGGTGATGGGCAGGCAGAGCTCTGTGTGGATCTGGCTTTGTCCACACACCCAATGGAGACGGGAAGGCAGGGCGCTGTTTGGATCTGGGTGTGTCCACTTACCCATGGGATATGGTCAGGCAGGGCGCTGTGTGGAACTGGCTGTGTCCACTCACCCACAGGAGACAGGGAGGCAGGGCGCAGTGTCGATCTTGCCGTGTCCACACAGCCACGGGAGACGGGGAGGCAGGGCGCAGTGTGGATCTTGCCGTGTCCACACACCCACGGGAGACGGGATGGCAGGTTGCAGTGTGGATGTGGCTGTGTCCACTCACCCACGGGAGATGGGTAGGCAGGGCGCAGTGTAGATCTGGCTGTTTCCACTGACTCACGGTAGACGAGCAGGCAGGGCGCTGTGGATGTGGCTGTGTCCACTCACGCACGGGAGACGGGCAGGCTGGGCGCCGTGTGGATGTTGCCATGAACACACACTCACGGGAGACGGGCAGGGAGGGCGCTATGTGGATCTGGCTCTGTCCACTCACCCACGGCAGATGGGCAGGCAGGGCGCTGTGTGGAACATGCTGTGTCCACACATCCATGGGAGATGGTCAGAAAGGGTGCTGTGTGGATGTGGCTGTGTCCACTCACCCACCGGAGACGGGCAGGCAGGGCGCGGTGTGGATCTGGCTGTGTCCACACACCCACCGGAGACGGGCAGGCAGGGCGCGGTGTGGATCTGGCTGTGTCCACTCACCCATGGGAGACGGGCGGAAGGGTGCTGTGTGGATGTGGCTGTGTCAACACACCCACGGGAGACGGGCAGAGAGTGTGCTGTTTGGATCTGGCCAGAAAGGGTGCTGTGTGGATGTGGCTGTGTCCACTCACCCACCGGAGACGGGCAGGCAGGGCGCTGTGTAGATCTGGCTGTGTCCACACACCCACCGGAGACGGGCAGGCAGGGCGCGGTGTGGATCTGGCTGTGTCCACACACCCATGGGGGACGGTCAGACAGGGTGCCAGACTTTTGGTCTGAGACCTGAGAGTCCAGATGCCACGCATGCTGCCGCGTGGCAGCGGTGTCGCGGCTTGGGACAAGAGGAGGCCCCACGGTGAGGGCTGGCGCGCCAGGCACCACGGCGGGCGCCGAGGGTGGGGGTCACCCCCACCCCGGCCGCTGCCGCCCTCCCAGAAAGGGGACAGAACAAGAGGCAAAAAAAAGAAGAAGAAGAAGAAGAAGCCTGTGGCACCCGGTATGCCCAGGCGGTCTCCCATCCAGGTACTAACGATGGCCCGACCCTGCTTAGCTTCCAAGACCAGACGAGATAAGGGGCATTCAGGGTGGTGTGGCCACCCTCTGTGCTTCCCCGCCGCCTCCTCCAGCCCCAGGCCCCGTGGGCTCCCAGGGAAGGAAGGGGGTGATGGGCGGGGCGGGGCAGGGTGGGGGGCTGTCTCTCCATACACACACACACACTCACACTAACACAAGATGCGACTCCATGGCTGGACTCGCCAAGGTGGAGCCCTTCCAGCCCCCCTCGTCTCCTCCCCCGGCCTCCTTCACCTACCCGCTGCCCACCCCCAGCGCGTCGCTGCCGCTGACTGCCCACAGCGCGCCGCGCCAGATGCTCGCCCTTTGACCCCAGCCAGGGGCCGCCCTCCCCCACAACCCCTTTCAGCTGCGCCCCCCCCTCGCCCTGTGGGTGGGCTGCCGCCTATTCCCCCGGGCCAGGGCTGGGGCACAGCGCAAGGGGGAGGGGAGCCAGTGTATGGGGACTCTCTCTGGGGATGTGTCCCATGGGTGGGGTGGGGTGGCGTGGTTTGTGGGGCGCTGAAGAAATCAGTCCCCTCCATCTCCTACCTCTGGAAAACGCCCAAGCCCGTGGAGAACTGCCGGCACCGCTTCCTGGGGGCTGGGACCCTCCTCTGTGTCCTCCTGTGGCCCGGTCCAAGGGGCCTGGGCCTGGCCGGGGCTGCATTGGCCCCGACCACCCTGGCGTGTGGACTCGCTAAAAATCGGCGATTAGATATTGGATTCCAGCTTCATTGAGGTCATTTCACTAATGAGTGCACCGGAAAGAGTTTCCTAATCCATCTGTGAGGGTGGCAACTGAAAGAGAATTTTAAAGCTGACAGAATAGGCGAGGAAAGGCATAGGAGATTTCCACACCCAAAAAGGAAGACTTTCCCGAAATGGAAGAAAGAAACGAGCAAACAGAGACACAGTTAGCCCCCCGGATCAGAGTCTGCCCCTGAGAGAAAGTACCCTGACCAGGTTCACCTGTGGGTGGGTCGCGAGCTGGCGGCACTCAGAAGAGCGAGGCCCGCAGTCTGTGCGGAAGACACCAGCACTCGGGTGTGTGTGGCGGCACAATTCACAAGCAGCTCCAGATGTTAAGCCAAGGAGAAGCCAGGGAGTTCCCAACCCCCCAGGTGTCCTCAGCCCACGACTGGCTGCTGTGGGAATGCGAAGCCCGGCTCCTTGTCTCAGAGAGGGGTTCCCAGGAGGATCAGGCTGAAGCTGGGACTTGGCCTCAAAGTGTCCCCTCGCATGGCCACCCCCTTCCCCTTCCTGCTCCTCTACTCCTGGTGCCCCTCCATCCAGGGGCCAGACCTTAAAGAGTCACCCGCAAGAGAATCCTGGTCCCAAAGGAGCCTTCTGGGGGACCCGTGCTGAGAGAGGTTGTGGGCATGGCCCGCTGGGGCTCTGCCTGACCCAGGGCTGAGAGATGCAACCTCCCAGCTCTGGGTCCCTGCAGGGGAAGCGTTGGCAAGCACAGGGCCAGTCCTCCAAAGGCCCAGGTGCAGGGAGCCCAGGCCAAGCAGCCTGTGGAAGAAGCCACCCCGGGAACACGACTGCAGGCCACGGCCCTTCCCACCTCCTCCTCCTCCTCCTCCTGCTCCTCCACCCCCCCCCGACCTCCCACCCCCCCCCGACATGGCGCAGGGCTCAGAGACACCTCAGACACTTGCTACCCAAAGTGCAAAGGGCATCAGTTGCTCCTCCAAACCCCCCCCCCTGCCCAGCAGACCGCGTTGTCCAGCCAGCCCCCGGGCCTCCCTGGGGTGCCCAGCACAGAAGTGCAGACAACCACCAGACCCACAATCTCAGTTTTCGGATGTTTTTGCCACTCTAAGGACCCGCAGGCCAGCTGGGCCTTCTGGCAGGACAGAGAGCCCCGGAATCCGACGTGGAGAGCTGGGTGTACGTCCCCACGAGGAGGCGGTCCCCACCTCCGCGGCGCTCCCCTTGCGGGGGGGAAAAGCAGCCACGGGGCCTCATAGAAGACACCAGGCTGGGCGCCCGCCCCAAAGTGGGGGCACGTCCCCCGCAGGCCACTTAGCGACGGCCGCCGGCCGGCGGACGGTTGGGTGGCGCGAGACGCTGCGGCCGCCCTGCTACCGGGTTCCTGGGAGGGCGTCCTGGAACCAGCGTCCACACCAAGCCCTTGGAAGGCCCAGGCGACGGAGGAGCCCCGTCAGGCAGGGGCCGAGGACGGTGACGGCCCGGGCGGGGAGGAGCGTGTCAGGCAGGGGCAGAGGACGGTGACAGGAGACAGCCGGGCGGGAAGGAGTCAGTCAGGCAGGGGCCGAGGAGGAGACGGGCTGGGTAAGGGTTAGGGTTAGACTCAGGGCACAAGTCACAATCGCAAAGACCTGGAAGCGACCCGAGTGCCCATCGACCCACGAGTGCGTAAATGAAATGTGGCGCGTGGACACCACGGAGTGCTATTCAGCTAGGAGGAGCAGCGGTGAGAGGGCACCTCTCGTGGTTCTCCTGGCCAGAGCTGGAACCCGTTCCAGTAAGCCAGGTAGCCCAAGAATGGACACACGAGCACCACGTGCTCGTGCTCACCAGCAAATGGGTACGAACCGATGGACACCTAAGTGGACACAGAGGAATCACCTTCATCGGGTGGGTGTCGGGCGGGTGGGGGGAGGGGATGGGCATACACCTCCATTAGGAATGGGGTGAGTGCGCACCGACTGGGGGATTGGCGCACTTGAGGCTCTGACCCGAGGGGGGAGGCTGGGAGAGGGCAACGTACCTGACCTTAACATTGGTACCCCCACAATACGCTGGAACAACATCAGAGGTAAATGAATAAGAACACAGGGGGGAGGGGGGCGCGGGCAACACATGTCACCTTCATACTTGGACTCCCATCATCTGCTTGAAAAGAGAGAGAAAAGAAAATGCAATCATAGAGATGTCGACGGAAAAAAGCCAAACTCTGTAAAATAATTTTAAAGAGATTTATTCTGAGCCAAATTTGAGGACCATGACCCGGAGCCACTGCCAAGAGGCCTTGGGCAAGTGGACTCGCTGTGGCTGGGCTACAGTTCAGTTTTATACATTTTCAGAGAGGCAGGGGTTACAGGCAAAGTCACAAATCAATACATGAGAGGCATACATTGGTTTGGCCCAAAAAAGGTGGGACATCTCGAAGCGGGGGCTTACAGGTTATAGGTGGGTTTAAAGATTCTTTGGCTGGCAATTGGCTGAGAGAGTTAGTCTTTATCTAGAAGACCAGAAAAGATATGCTTACTTTAAGATAAGGGTATGAGCACTCTGGGAGGTCCAGACAGGAGGACACTTTAAATTTACAATAGGCGCCTGCTAGGATGTTTTAAGATGGTTTAAATTTAAGAATAGGCATCTGCTAGGATGCTTGAGTTAAGACAGGGGCTTCTTATTTTTTAGGTGATGTTAATGCCATACCAGAATCAGGTCAGGAAGTAAACCACTGCTTCGTTTGGTTAACAAAAGCCGCTTAGTGGGAATTTACTGTTTGTCAGCCTAACCCTGCTGGCCTCCTTACCATTTGCCAGCCTAACCCAGCTGGCCTCCTTAGGAAGGAGTTTTTAGCAAAAAATTAGAGTTCAGTCCTCAGTTCCCCCTGTTGGCCAAAGATCATTCCATGGAATGCATATGTAGGCCAATAACTAGCATGAGGTCCCACGGTGCTAGGAAGGCTCATTCCTAGAGATGTCTGGTCCCATGGTGCTAGGAAGGCTCATTCCTAGAGTTGTCTATCTGGTCGCATGGTGTTGTGAAATAGGCGGTGTTATATCTTAGGGGGGGGACATGACTCCACTTGATTTAATAGCCAATTGTTAAAGGGGGCCAGATAGAGTCAGGCCTCCGGCCTACTCTGAAAAAAAAACATCTTGAACCAGATCTGTTTTGCGAGCTATCATGATCTGGGCCTTTGATTGATTTTTTTCCTTTTCCTGTATCTGGTATAGCATTTACAGGAAACTTAATAAGAGTCATAGGTAGAATCAGAAGGTAACAAGCAGCCTAACCAGCCAAAAAAATCCTTTGCATGCATCATCATATTTTTTTTAATCAGACTTACAATGCGTTTACCCTCTGTATCAACAGTCAATTGAACTTTATGGTAAATTTTATTTGAGGATTACAAAACTGATACCAATTCAGAATCTAATAAATTTAATTTTTCCTCTGGACAATTAGTCTCCATAGGTATAACATCCTGAGGAGGGCATAAATTAAACTTGAGAAACATTTGATCTTTAATATTTTAAAGGCAAAGTTATAAAACTAATTTACCTACAACTTGTAGCAAAATATAAGCATTATTAACAATTAAGCTAAGGAGGAAATTTAGTAATTTATAGTAAGGTGGCTGATAAATTACTTATTATATTTCTTTTTGGATAAATCCATAACTGATAAAAATTATACTTAGTAAGTTCTAAGTCTATAGGAAGCAGAGAAAGACTTTTATGATTGGGATGGCTATCTGCAGCATGTGGCCTGAAAAGACGGAGTATCTTATTTAGTATTCCTTTAGGCTTTTGTGTGTCCCTCCTTCATCTGGAGGGTCTAAACTAATTCCATCCCTCAGAATTGGCCCTTACAATCTGGCACGCCCCCTCTTCCACGATATTCCCTGGGCTTAGAGGGAGGACATTTGAACAGGGCTTTGGCAGATTTCTATGGTTTTAAGGTCCCAGAGATCAGGTAAACTTGCTAATTACTTAAAATTTGTCAGGACTCTGGAAAACAAAATAAAAGAGTTAGTAATGTTTTAAATAAAGAGTCTTTATATGAAAATTTAGTTCCGTCTCATGAGGTTTGAATTAGCTATACTCATGGTCATATCAGATTTTTAATTAAAGTCTTGGAATTTCGTTTTCTTTTAGTCCAGTGGTATATATAATCTCCAAAGTTATTAGAAACCAGTATTTAAGTGGATTTGTCAGTCCTTTCCATGGCCTTTACTTGAAGAAGCCAATTTTAGACTTAGCCAGAAAGAATCATTTTCTGAGATGAATCAAAGTAAAATAATAACTTAAAAGATGATAAAACTTGACCAGCCATGGTTACAGAGAGTCCAAATTGGTTATTTTGTGACATATAGCAATTTACCTAATAACCATAATTATTACTGATAACACATACCAAGACATGTCAATATTTTACAATACTAGTATATTAATAATATACTTATAAGTACAGCCCAAAGAAAGTTAAACACCATTTTATATTTGATAATGTTCCCTGGATAGTTTTGACACATTAAAATAAATCTAAAGTCTGTCTTAGACTTTTGGTGATCCTAATGTGTAAAAAGCTAGTTTAAGGTCAAAAGGCTGGATTCAGAATTTAAGTTTTGGAAAGGTTGTCAAATATCAAAGGCTTAAAGCATTTGTGCATATATAATCACAAACCACTATAAAATAATTTAACAAAGAGATAGATATCAAATAAATCTAAAGGTGATAAAGTTATATGGATACAAATCTTAACCCTTTTTTAGTTTTTCTAGTTAGTCAAAACCTAATAAAGAGAGCACAGAGATTATCTGACAAAGTATAAAATGTTTTACCAAAGCATAAAATGCCAATTACCAAAATTAAACAAAAACCTTTTGTACTACACTACCTTTTATATTAAGAGGAAAAAAAACATGTTATAAAATCAAAATGAGTACACATCATGTTATTTCATTAAGAGTAAATTAATATTGACAGAAATCTTTGTTTTAGCCAAAATTTTTTAATAAATTTTTTATAAACTTCATCCTCACCTGCACGTACCACAAACCATTTACAAAACATACCTTAAAACTTTCGATTTTGTCCTAACATTCCCTTTTTCTAAATAACCATTCATTTTAGGACAAAAATTTCATGCAAGATCCTTTCTTTACATTATTCTTTCTGTTTAACCTTTCTTACCAAAATATATTTCTATATTCATTGTCCCTTTACATCTTTTTCTTACACAAGTGGAATTTTGTATTTTCTTTCTAAATTTATTTTGATTCAGCCCTTATTAGACAAAGTTACACATTTTAATAAGAACATTCTGTTTTATATTCTTTGGTACACCTTATATGTAGAATTACATACAATGACTAGAATTTTTATTTTTAGTAACTTTAAATTTTAGTGAAAACTTTAAAAAGTAGGAAGTCATGAATTGTTTATCCTAAGACACTTGTCATGAAACAAGATTGTAGGTTACTGTAAAATTATAGCCAAATTAATAATTCAAATATATATATATATTTTTAAGTGCCAAAATCCTATTTTTTTAGAGAAAGGAGACTCAGTGTCTCAAACAAGTATAAGACCTAAATAGACAGACTGCAGTACAAGTTAATAAGGAAGCTGAATCTGTGTCTTTTTTGCAGTTTATTAAAAGATGAATAAAAAATCTTGTTATTCCTATTAATATCATATGACAATCTAGTTTAAAAGAGAAAGCCAAATTTCATTGTGTTAGTGTACTAATCATCAAAGTTAATTTTAATAAAATCTTATAAACAAATCAATCTAATTTTAACCTATAAGACTATAAGACTTTTATAAACCTTTTATAACCTTTAACTTTTATATCTACTTAATTTTTAATGATCATTTACATATTGGATAAGTAGTTTCAAAAAACCAATTAAACAAAATAATGGACTTAAACAGAACTCTAGAACAATTGGGCCTGACTTACATTTTATAGGACATTCTACCTCAAAACCACTGAATACACATTCTTCTCATTAACTCATAGGTCATTCTCTAAGATTGACCATATCCTAGGACAAAGCATATCTCAAACAATTTTTTTTTTTTTTTAAAAATAGAAATTATACCGTGTCTTTTTTCAGATCACAATGGAGTAAATGTAGAGATCGACCCTAACAGGAACTCTCATTTTTACACAAAATCATGGAAACTAAACAACCTTCTACTAAATGATCACTTCATAAATGAGGAAATCAAGATGGAAATCAAAAGATTTTTTTTTTTTTTTAACACAAGTTATCAAACACAAGTTGTCAAAACCTGTGGGACACAGCTAAAGCAGTCCTGAGAGGAAAGTTTGTTTCCATAAATGCCTATAAACAAAATTATCTTTTAACAAACTAATACTTATGCTGTATAACATTTTATTAAAAGAATTTTTGTACAGAGTTGTTCTTCTTTTATCTAGAAGTTTTAATTACACGTACTAATCATAATGTCAACTCTTAGAAAAACTTAGGAAGTTAAATTAACTTTGAACTATTAGTCACCAATTGTATTAGTATTCCTAAATATAAGGCTATGAAGGTATAAACTTAAACTTATATTTAAGAACTGATGTTCTAGTACTTTACCTTATAAATGACCCATTTCTAAGGGACATATAATGACATTTTATGATTATTTTTTAACTTAACATGACTTTAAGATTTATTTGTATTTATTGCATTTGTATTTACGTAATTCATCTATATTAGCAGCTTACTTAGATCCTAGCTATTAAAAGTTTAAGTTACTTTATTAACCATTTTTATACCCTGTAAATTAGATATATATAACAGAACACGGATTAAAATACAAACTCAAATCTTATCAGAAACAATAAGCATTTAAATAAGACTTGTTATTTTAAACAAAATATAACATCACTTCTAAATTTTGTAAACATAGTAGTCATTTTAGAATATCTTGTTTAAAGGTATTTGCTAATTAGATCCTTCCAAAACATCACATCCCCAAACAAAATCTATTGGCATCATAGGGGAATGTCTCTGGCACCCAAAGTTTGGGAGCAAAGGCCACTGTTCTCCTAAAGGCTTGCTGAAAATCTACTGACATTAAAAGTAATAGGATTAATAAGAGAAGGACTTAAAACTTATACATGGACGTTTTTAGAATGAACACAAAGATGCAGGGGAAATTGTCCATTTTTTATGTTTAAAGTATGGACAGCTGTGTAGAAAGATGATTGGACAAAAAGGATATGAGCTAATTCTAACAGGCTTAGTGGCAGAACCAGCAAGGCATTTTATATTTAGATTTTGCTTGGCCTCTTGAGTGTGCATTTTTCCCTTTTGGGTGTAGGACAAAGCCCTTTCTGGCATGGGGTTTTACAGTAAAACAAAGTAAAAACAAAGTAGGTCAGATAATTGCTTTATGGGCATTTTACATGAATAATTTTAGGTTTTATGGCTAGCTTTAGGGAAGAATTGGCACAAGAGGTGAGCAAGGTCAGAAAATTTTGCTTTTGAAGCCTTTATTTTAAGCTAGTTTTTTTTTTTTTTTTTTAAATCCCATCAACATAAGATCTCCTGGCTGTAGACTGAGGAAAAAAACTTTCAGCACCATTTGTTAGCACCTCAAACAATGATACAAAGTGGTAACATGCTTTTTACATGAGGTTCAAGATTAAGCTGTTAAAAAAAACAAACTATCTAAATGATCTCAAAACAATGTTTAGTGCATAAACTTTAGCACATTTATAGAGTAAGATTACTTTGAGAGTCTCATGGATTTTAACCATCAGTCACTTTTTATCTTAAATTGCTATATAAAAATTAATAATTTAGAATTTTTTTTTAGGCAAAAACTCTATTACAGTAACACAATGTAATCATAACCAGCTAGATTGTAAAGAGTAGGACAAAAATGGACAAGACCAAGGTAAAACTAAAGCTTTCAATTTAAGTTCTTTACAACTTTCAGGACAACTTTGAATTCCTAACAGTACTGTTAAATGAGTTGAACACACCTTGTGCACCTCTCTACAGGCATTGAATGAGTGGAGGTAAACTATTTCTGCAGTTAGGATTAAAAGACCAAAACCAAAATGTTTTTTTTTTTTATACACCTTTAACAATTAAATTTGGATTTTTTTTTCCTATACTTGGTGTTTTATTTATTCTAATTTGTTGACTCAGGTACATTTGCATTTTTACCTTAAAGTTAAACACATAAGTATTTTTGTTGGTAACCCAGATTCAGTTAATATCATTTGACCAAATATTAAATTTACTTAACAAAAATCACCCATTACATTTTTATCAAACCTTTACACCTCAAGAACTTAAAAATGTCCAGTAAAAGCCAGGCAAAAACAAATGTATGCTGACAGTTTGAAAGCATTTTTACTATTACTTTACTAATAACACCTTATTTATTAATAATAACACAGCTTATTTACCAACAGTTACTAAATTCACATGAAGCATTTGGGTTTAATTTATGAGCGCTTCCTTAATTTTAAAACAGTCTGAAACCTATAAGCACAAACATGTGATACATGGACAGACATAAAACATACCCAAACATATACACTCTCTCAGACGCATACATACACACAAAGTTTCTGATAAATTTTACCTTAGAATGTTAGCCATGAAATGGTAACACAAACTCACCAGTCTGTAACAGAAAGCTGGATCTAAATTTCTTCTGATGAGACTGGAACTTGTACACCTGGCAAACTTTAGTTGACCTGATAGGTAACTTAATTAGACCTGTGGATCAAAGTTTTGGGTAAAGCAGTTTCTATGGCAGTTTGATTTTTTTCTTCAGTGCAAAATGAGTATTCTGTGTTAGCATTTTAGCTAGAACTGGCTGCAAGGTCTCCAGGCAGCCTTTCAATTGTAAATACCACAAACAATGAGTTATCTTAACATCACTAGAAAAAGTTAGCAGATTTTAGAGTAGCCAGAAAGGAAGAGAGATAGCTTGAGACATTTTAATAGTGGGGGGTCGACCATTTCAGCTCTGAATTTTTCTTGATGTAATTTTGCCCTTTCTTAAAACCTTGTGCACAAGAATTAGCTATAACCAGCTGGAGCCCTAGAAAACCTGGCATGCCTTTGAATCTTTTTGTTTACAAAAATACTTGCAAGTAGAGGTACCACAAACCAACTGGGGTGCCCCCAAAAGAGTCATTTTCCTTGCCCTTCCTCTTCTTTTTTTTTTCTTCAAGGAACCGAACTGCGGTCTAGGGTTTGGTGTCCTGGATCACAGTGTGCTGCTTGTGGGTGGGGCTCCTCAATGTTTCACCATTGAGTCGGTCCCACCCTCTTACGTGTCTCAGTTTCTCTCTCGGGGGTCTAGTACCTCCGAGAGGGCTCAAAACGCTGAGTGATCAGCTCTTATGTGCGTTTCCTGAACGAGCCTTTTTTAAATTAATTTGTTGGGGGGTTCCCTGTGGGGCTACTCACGCCTTGGGGAATCGCCCCAGGCAACTCCCATTCAGGGCCCTGGTCACCCAGAGCTGCCTTAGGTCTGGGAGGAGAAAGCTGCCCCTTTTCTTCGGAGCTGAGAAACTCAGTCTCTCATCTATCTACAAATAGGACAGTTGGGTTCCTTGCCAAATGCGCAGACAAGCCAATTGAAACTAGTTTTGAGAGGAAAAAAAAAGGCAACGGAGAAAGCCCTTTAGAGTGCACCTCCAAACCTAAATTAGGATCCCAAACAACAATTCCTAGGAAAAGAACCAGCTCAGAATAAACCAAGACCATCAACCAAAAGCGGGAGGTCCGGATCTCAGGAGGACTTACCAGTCCCGCTGAAGGAGAAGCTCGGAGTCGGAGGCCTAAAAGGGCCGTGCCGGTACCTGGCGCCGAGTCCGCGCTGCTCCTTAGGCGGTCCTGAGTCTTCTCTGAGATCCTGCCGACTACGCCAAAATTGACGACGGAAAAAAGCCAAACTCTGTAAAATAATTTTAAAGAGATTTATTCTGAGCCAAATTTGAGGACCATGACCCGGAGCCACTGCCAAGAGGCCTTGGGCAAGTGGACTCGCTGTGGCTGGGCTACAGTTCAGTTTTATACATTTTCAGAGAGGCAGGGGTTACAGGCAAAGTCACAAATCAATACATGAGAGGCATACATTGGTTTGGCCCAAAAAAGGTGGGACATCTCGAAGCGGGGGCTTACAGGTTATAGGTGGGTTTAAAGATTCTTTGGCTGGCAATTGGCTGAGAGAGTTAGTCTTTATCTAGAAGACCAGAAAAGATATGCTTACTTTAAGATAAGGGTATGAGCACTCTGGGAGGTCCAGACAGGAGGACACTTTAAATTTACAATAGGCGCCTGCTAGGATGTTTTAAGATGGTTTAAATTTAAGAATAGGCATCTGCTAGGATGCTTGAGTTAAGACAGGGGCTTCTTATTTTTTAGGTGATGTTAATGCCATACCAGAATCAGGTCAGGAAGTAAACCACTGCTTCGTTTGGTTAACAAAAGCCGCTTAGTGGGAATTTACTGTTTGTCAGCCTAACCCTGCTGGCCTCCTTACCATTTGCCAGCCTAACCCAGCTGGCCTCCTTAGGAAGGAGTTTTTAGCAAAAAATTAGAGTTCAGTCCTCAGAGATAAGAGACACTTTTAAAAAATAATGAATCCGAAGAGAAAAGTAAAAGGAGGCCTGTGGAGCAGGTCTGGGTGTGACTCCGGATCCCCCAACATCAGGTGCCACCACCAAAGATTCCTAGGTGTAGCCCAGAGAACCCCAAAAGCAACGGGACGAGTTCTGGTCACATACTCCCTCAAAATGACATCCTGGCCTTCTTCTGGAACTCCCTCCCCTCTCAGACTCTCAAGGTTTCCTCCAGCGTGTCGGTTCCCACAGAGCAGACCTTTGGTCTGAGACCTGACAGTCCAGAAGCCACGCATGCTGCCGCGTGACGGCGGTGTCGCGGCTTGGGACAAGAGGAGGCCCCACGGTGCGGGCTGGGGCGCCAGGCACCGCGGCGGGCGCTGAGGGTGGGGGTGACCCCCACCCCGGGCCGCCGCCTCGCTCCCAGAGAGGGGACAGAACAAGAGGCAAAACAAAAAAAAAAAAAAAGAAGACGCCTACGGCACCCGGTATTCCCAGGCGGTCTCCCATCCAAGTACTAACCAGGCCCGACCCTGCTTAGCTTCTGAGATCAGACGAGATCGGGCGCGTTCAGGGTGGTGTGGCCCTAGACGGCGGAGGGCGCCCCTGCCCCGCTCAAGAAGCCGAGCCTCTCTGCGCTTCCCCGCCGCCTCCTCCCGCCCCAGGCCCCGCGCCGGCGCTGACCCGCACCGGGCGGGCCTGTTGAGTTCACCGGCCGGGTCCGGCGGGCTCCGAGGGACGGGGCTGACAGGCGGGGCGGGGCGGGCAGGGAGCGGCGGGCCGGGGTGGGGGGCTGTCTCTCTATACACACACACACACACACACACACTCACACTCACACTCACTCACTCACACTCACACAAGATGCGCCTCCACGGCTGGACTCACCGAGGTGGAGACATTCCAGCCCCCTTCCTCTCCTCGCCTGGCCTCCTTCACCTACCCGCCCCCCACCCCCAGCTCGTGGCCGCTGCCGCCGCCGCCGCCGCCCCGATTGCGCATGCGCGGGTCGCCCGCCCTTTGACCCCAGGCAGGGGCCGCCCTCCCTGACAACCCCTTTCAGCTGCGCCCCCCACCCTGTGGGTGGGCTGCTGCCTATTCCCTCGGGCCCGGGCTGGGGCACAGCGCATGGGGGAGGGGAGCGAGTGTATGGGGCGTCTCTCTCTCTCTCTAGGGATGTGTCCCATGGGTGGGGTGGCGTGGTTAGTGGGGCGCTGAAGAAATCAGTCCCCTCCATCTCCTACCTCTGGAAAACGCCCAAGCCCTTGGAGAACTGCCGGCAACGCGACCGTGGGGGCCGGGACCCTCCTCTGTGTCCTCCTGTGGCCCAGTCCAAGGGGCCTGGGCCTGGCCGGGGCTGCATTGGACCCCGACCCCCCTGGCGTGTGGACTCGCTAAAAATCGGCGATTAGATATTGGATTCCAGCTTCATTGAGGTCATTTCACTAATGAGTGCACCGGAAAGAGTTTCCTAATCCATCTGTGAGGGTGGCAACTGAAAGAGAATTTTAAAGCTGACAGAATAGGCGAGGAAAGGCATAGGAGATTTCCACACCCAGTAAGGAAGCCTTTCCCGAAATGGAAGAAAGAAACGAGCAGAGACACCGGTAGCCCGCCAGGATCAGAGTCTGCCCCCGAGAGAAAGTACCCTGACCAGGTTCACCCGTGGGTGGGTGGCGAGCTAGCGGCATTCAGAAGAGCGAGGCCCGCAGTCTGTGCAGAAGACACCTGCACTCGGGTGTGTGTGGCGGCACGATTCACAAGCAGCTCCAGATGTTAAGCCAAGGAGAAGCCAGGGAGTTCCCAACGCCCCAGGTGTCCTCAGCCCACGACTGGCTGCTGTGGGAATGGGAAGCCCGGCTCCTTGTCTCAGAGCGGGACAACCAGGAGGTGTGACGTACACCCCGGGGTTCCCAGGAGGATCAGGCTGAAGCTGAGACTTGGCCTCAAAGTGTCCCCTCGCATGGCCACCCCCTTCCCCTTCCTGCTCCTCTACTCCTGGTGCCCCTCCATCCAGGGGCCAGACCTTAAAGAGTCACCCGCAAGAGAATCCTGGTCCCAAAGGAGCCTTCTGGGGGACCCGTGCTGAGAGAGGTTGTGGGCATGGCCCGCTGGGGCTCTGCCTGACCCAGGGCTGAGAGATGCAACCTCCCAGCTCTGGGTCCCTGCAGGGGAAGCGTTGGCAAGCACAGGGCCAGTCCTCCAAAGGCCCAGGTGCAGGGAGCCCAGGCCAAGCAGCCTGTGACAGAAGCCACCCTGGGAACACGACTGCAGGCCACGGCCCTTCCCACCTCCTCCTCCTCCTCCTCCTGCTCCTCCACCCCCCCGGCCTCCCACCCGCCCCCAGACATGGCGCAGGGCTCAGAGACACCTCAGACACTTGCTACCCAAAGTGCAAAGGGCATCAGTTGCGCCTCCAAACCCCCCCCTGCCCAGCAGACTGCGTTGTCCAGCCAGCCCCCGGGCCTCCCTGGGGTGCCCAGCACAAAAGTGCAGACACCCACCGGACCCTCAATCTCAGTTTTCGGATGTTTTTGCCACTCTAAGGACCCGCAGGCCAGCTGGGCCTTCTGGCAGGACAGAGAGCCCCGGAATCCGACGTGGAGAGCTGGGTGTACGTCCCCACGAGGAGGCGGTCCCCACCTCCGAGGCTCTCCCCTTGCGGGGAGCGGCAGCTGACAGCCGTAGGGCCTCTGGGAAGACACCAGGCTGAGTCCCCGAGGCACAGTGGGGGCACGTCCCCCGCACGCGACTTAGGGACGGCTGCTGGAGACTGCTGCGGCCACCCTGCTGCCGGGTTTCTGGAGGGCTTCCTGGAAGCAGCGTCCACACCAAGCCCTTGGAAGGCCCAGGAGACGGAGGAGCCGGTCAGGCAGGGGCCGAGGACGGTGACAGGCCAGGCGGCAAGGAATATGTCAGACAGGGGCAGAGGACGGTGACAGGCCGGGCGGGAATGTGTCGCTCAGGCAGGGGCCGAGGAGGGTGACGGGCCTGGTGGGGAGGAGCGAGTCAGGCAGGGGCAGAGGATGGTGACAGGCCGGGTGGGAAGGAGCAGGTCAGGCGGGGGCCCAGGACAGTGACGGGCCTCGCCGGGGAGGAGCGCGTCAGGCAGGGGCAGAGGAGACGGGCTAGGTAAGGGTTAGGGTTACAGTTAGGGCACAATTCACAATCGCAAAGATGTGGAAGCGACCCGAGTGCCCATCCATCCCGGAGTGTATTAATAAAATGTGGGGCGTGGACACCACAGAGTGCTATTCGGCTGTGAGGGGCAGCGGTGAGAGGGCACCTCTCGTGGTTCTCCTGGCCAGAGCTGGAACCCGTTCCAGTAAGCCAAGTATCCCAAGAATGGACACATGAGCACCACGTGAGCGCGCTCACCAGCAAATTGGTACGAACGGATGGACACCTAAGTGGACAGAGAGGAATCACCTTCATCGGGTGGGTGTCGGGCGGGTGGAGGGAGGGGATGGGCAGACACCTCCATTAGGAATGGAGTGGGTGCGCACCGACTGGGGGTTGGGCACACTTGAAGCTCTGACCCGAGGGGGGAGGTTGGGAGAGGGCAATGTTACCGACCTTAACATTGGTACCCCCACAATACGCTGGAACAACATCCGAGGTAAATGAATAAGAACACAGGGGAGAGGGGGGCACGGGCAACACATGTCACCTGAATACTTGTATTCAGGGTGCAGTGTGGATCTGGCTGTGTCCACTCACCCATGGGTGACGGGCAGGCAGGGCGCAGTGTGGAACTGGCTGTGACCACACACCCATGGGAGACGGGCAGGCCGTGTGCTGTGTTGATCTGGGTGTGTCCACACACCCATGGGAGACTGGCAGGCCATGCGCTGTGTTGATCTGGGTGTGTCCACACACCCACGGGAGACGGGCAGGCAGGGCGCAGTGTGGAACTGGCTGTGTCCAGTCACCCACGGGAGTCGGGCAGGCAGGGCGCTGTGTGGAACTTGCTGTGTCCACACACTCACCAGAGACAAGCAGGCAGGGCGCATGTGGATCTGGCTGTGTCCACTAACCCACGGGAGATGGGCAGGCAGGGCACTGTGTGGATCTTGCCGTGTCCACACAGCCACAGGAGATGAGCAGGCAGGGCTCTGTGTGGGTCTGGCTGTGTCCAATAACCTATGGGGGACGGGCAGGCAGGGCGCTGTGTGGATCTTGCTGTGTTCACACAGCCACGGGAGTTGGGCAGGCAGGGCGCTGTGTGGGTCTGCCTGTGTCCAATTACCCATGGGGGACAGGCAGGCAGGGCGCTGTGTAGATCTGGCTCTGTCCACACACCCATGGGAGACGGTCAGGCAGGGCAGTGTTGGATCTGGCTGTGTCCACACACCCACGGGAGACGGGCAGGCAGGGTGCTGTGTAGATCTGCCCGTATCCACACACCCACGGGAGATGGGCAGGCAGGGTGCAGTGTGGATGTGGCCGTGTCCACACATCCACGGGAGATAGGCAGGCAGGGCGCAGTGTGGATGTGGCTGTGTCCACTCACCCACGGGAGACCGGCAGGTAGGGCGCAGTGTGAAACAGGCTGTGTGCACACACCAAAGGGAGATGGGCAGGCAGGGCGCAGTGTGGAACTGGCTGTGTCCACACACCCATGGGAGACGGGCAGGCCGTGCGCTGTGTTGATCTGGGTGTGTCCACACACCCACGGGAGTCGGGCAGGAAGGGCGCTGTGTGGAACTTGCTGTGTCCACACACTCACCAGAGACAAGCAGGCAGGGCGCAGTGTGGATCTGCCTGAGTCCACTCACACACGGGAGACGAGCAGGCAGGCGCTGTGTGGATCTGGCTTTTCCACACACCCAAGGGATACGGTCAGGCAGGGCACTGTGTGGATCTGGCTGTGTCCATTCACTCACGGTAGATGGGCAGACAGGGTGCTCTGTGGATCTGGCATGTCCACTCACCCACGTGAGACGGGAAGGCAGGGCGCAGTGTGGAACTGGCTGTGTCCACTCACCCACGGGAGACGGGCAAGCAGGGCTCTGTGTGGAACTGGCTGTCTACACAGCCCATGGGAGACGGTCAGGCAGGGCGGTGTGTGAATCTGGCTTGTCCACACACCCACGGGAGTCGGGCAGGCAGGGCGCTGTGTGGAACTTGCTGTGTCCACACACTCACCAGAGACAAGCAGGCAGGGCGCAGTGTGGATCTGGCTGTGTCCACTAACCCACGGGAGACGGGCAGGCAGGGCGCTGTGTGGATCTTGCCGTGTTCACACAGCCACGGGAGATGGGCAGGCAGGGCGCTGTGTAGATCTGGCTCTGTCCACACACCCATGGGAGACGGGCAGGGAGGGCAGTGTTGGATCTGGCTGTGTCCACACACCCACAGGAGATGGGTAGGCAGGCACTGTGTGTATCTGGCCATGTCCACACATCCACGGGAGACAGGCAGGCAGGGCGCAGTGTGGATGTGGCCGTGTCCACACACCCACGGGAGACGGGCAGGCCGGGCGCTGTGTGGATCTGGCTGTGTCCACTCACCCACGGGAGACGAGCAGGCAGGGCTCTGTGTGGAACTGGCTGTGTCCGCACACCCACAGGAGATGGGTAGGCAGGGCGCTGAGTGGATCTGGCTGTGTCCACTCACTCACGGGAGACGGGCAGGCAGGGCACTGTGTAGATCTGGCCGTGTCCACACACCCATGGGAGATGAGCAGGCAGGGCGCAGTGTGGATGTGGCCGTGTCCACTCACCCATGGGTGAAGGGCAGGCAGGGCGCAGAGTGGAAATGGCTGTGTCCACACATCCTTCGGAGACGGGCAGGCAGGGTACCGTGTGGATCTGGCTGTGTCCACTCCCCCACGGGAGATGGGCAGGCAGGGCGCAGTGTGGATGTGGCTGTATCCACACACCCACGGGAGACGGGCAGGCTGGGCGCCTAGTGGATCGGGCTGAGTCCACACACCCAAGGGAGACGGGCAGGTAGGGCACAGTGTGGATGTGACTGTGTCCACTCACCCCGGTAGACCGGAAGGCAGGGCACAGTGTGGAACTGGCTGTGTCCAATGACCCAAGTGAGACGGGCAGGCCGGGTGCAGTGTGGATGTGGCTGTGTCCACTCACCCACGGGAGACCGGCAGGTAGGGCGCAGTGTGAAACAGGCTGTGTGCACACACCAAAGGGAGATGGGCAAGCAGGGAGCATTGTGGATCTGGCTGTGTCCACTCACCCATGGGTGACGGGCAGGCAGGGCGCAGTGTGGAACTGGCTGTGTCCACACACCCTCGGGAGACGGGCAGATAGGGCGCTGTGTTGATCTGGGTGTGTCCACTCACCCACGGGAGATGGGCAGGCAGGGCGCAATGTGGAACAGGCGCTGCCCACTCACCCATGGTAGAGAGGCAGGTAGGGCGTTCTGTGGGACAGGCTGTGTCCACTGACCCACGGTTGACGGGCCGGTAGGGCGCTGTTTGGAACTGGCTCTGTCCACTGACCCACGGGTGACAGGCAGGTAGAGAGCTGTGTGGAACTGGCAGTGTCCACTCACCCACGGGAGACAGGCAGGCAGGTCGCTGTGTTGAACTGGCTGTGTCCACTCACACACGGGACACGGGTAAGAAGGGCGCGGTGTGGAACTGGCGCTGTCCAATCACCCATGGTAGAGAGGCAGGTAGGGCGCTCTGTGGGACGGGCTGTGTCCAATGTCCCACGGGTAACGGGTAGGTAAGGCACTGTGTGGAACTGGCTTTGTCCACTCACCCACGGGGGACGGGCAGGCAGGGCGCTGTGTTGAACATGCTGTGTCCACTCACACAGGAGAGATGGGCAGGCAAGGCGCTGTGTTGAAATGGCAGTGTCCATTTACCCACGGGAGACGGGCAGGCAGGTCACTGGGTTGACCTTGCTGTGTCTACTGACCCACGGGAGACTGGCAGATAGGGAGCTGTGTGGAACTGGCTGTGTCCACTCACCGACGGGAGACGGGCAGGCAGGCCGCAATGTGGAACAGGCGCTATCCACTCACTCATGGTAGAGAGGCAGGTACGGCGGTCTGTGGGACGGGCTGTGTCCACTGACCCACGGTTGATGGGCAGGTAGGGCGCTTTGTGGAACTGGCTGTGTCCACTGATCCACGGCTGACAGGCAGGTAGGGAGCTGTGTGGAACTGGCATGTCCACTCAGCCACTGGGACGGGCAGGTAGGGCGCTGTATTGTACTGGCAGTGTCCACTCACCCACGGGACACGGGCAGGCAGGGCGTGGTGTGGAACTGGCAGTGTCTCCTCACCCACGGATGACGGGCACGTAAGGCGCAGTGTGGACCTGGCTGTGTCCACTGACCCACGGGTGACAGGCAGGTAGGGCGCTGTGTGGAACTGGCAGTGTCCACTCACCCACGGTTGATGGGCAGGTAGGGCGCTGTGTGGAACTGGCAGTGTCCACTCACCCACTGGGACGGGCAGGTAGGGCGCTGTTTTGTACTGGCAGTGTCCACTCACCCACGGGACACGGGCAGGCAGGGCGTGGTGTGGAACTGGCAGTGTCCACTCACTCACGGCTGACGGGCAGGTAGGGCGCTGTGTGGAACTGGCAGTGTCCACTCACCCACGGGAGTCGGGCAGGCAATTCGCTGTGATGAACTGGCAGTGTCCACTCAACGACGGGAAACGGACAGGCAGGGCCCTATGTGGAACAGGCGCTGTCCACTCACCCATGGTAGAGAGGCAGGTAGGGCGCTCTGTGGCACGGGCTGTGTCCACTGACCCACGGGTGACGGGCAGGTAGGGCGCTGTGTGGAACTGGCTGTGTCCACTGACCAACGGGTGACAGGCAGGCAGGTCGCTGTGTGGAACTGGCAGTGTCCAGTCACCCACGGGAGATGGGCAGGCAGGTCACTGTGTTGACCTGGCTGTGTCCACTGACCCACGGGATACGGGCAGATAGGGTGCTGTGTGGAACTGGCTGTGTCCACTGACCCACGGGAGACGGGTAGGTAAGGCACTGTGTGGAACTGGCTTTGTCCACTGACCCACGGGAGACGGGCAGATAGTGTGCTGTGTGGAACTGGCTGTGTCCACTCACCGACGGTAGACGGGCAGGCAGGGCACAATGTGGAACAGGCACTGTCCACTCACCGATGGTAGACAGGCAGATAGGGCGCTCTGTGGAACGGGCTGTGTCCACTGACCCACGGGTGACCGGCAGGTAGGGCGCTGTGTGGAACTGGCAATGTTCACTCACCCACGGGAGATGGGCAGGCAGGGCATGGTGTGGAGCTGGTGCTGCACACTCACCCATGGTAGAGAGGAATGTAGGGCGCTCTTTGGGACGGGCTGTGTCCACTGACGCACGGGTGACGGGTAGGTAAGGCACTGTGTGCAACTGGCTTTGTCCACTCACCCACGGGGGACGGACAGGCAGGGCGCAGTTTTGTACTGGCAGTGTCCACTCACCCACGGGACACGGGCAGGCAGGGCGCTGTTTGGAAATGCCAGTGTCCAACACCCATGGGAGACGGGCAGGCAGGTCACTGTGTTGACCTGGCTGTGTCCACAGACCCACGGGAGACGGGCAGATAGGGCGCTGTGTGGAACTGGCTGTGTCCACTCACCGACGGGAGACGGGCAGGCAGGGCGCAATGTGGAACAGGCCTTGTCCACTCACCCATGGTAGAGAGGCAGGTAGGGCGCTCTGTGGAACGGGCTGTGTCCACTGACCCACGGGTGACGGGTAGGTAAGGCACTGTGTGGAACTGGCTTTGTCCATGCACCTACGGGGGACGGACAGGCAGGGCGCTGTTTTGTACTGGCAGTGTCCACTCACCCCCGGGACACGGGCAGGCAGGGCGTGGTGTGGAACTGGCAGTGTCCAATCACCCACGGCTGACGGGCATGTAGGGCACTGTGTGGAACTGGCTCTGTCCACTGACCCACGGGTGTCGGGCAGGTAGGGTGCTGTGTGGAACTGGCAGTGTCCACTCACCCACGGGAGACGGGCAGGCAGGTCGCTGTGTTGAACTGGCTGTGTCCACTCACACACGGGAGACGGGCATGCAGGGCGCTGTGTTGAAATTGCTGAGTCCACTCACACATGGGAGATGGGCAGGCAGGCCGCTGTTCTGAACTGGCAGTGTCCACTCACCCAAGGGAGACGGGCAGGCAGGTCACTGTGTTGACCTGGCTGTGTCCACTGACCCACGGGAGACGGGCAGATAAGGCGCTGTGTGGAACTGGCAGTTTCCACTCAACCACGGGAACCGGGCAGGCAGGTCACTGTATTGACCTGGCTGTGTCCACTCACGCATGGTAAACGGGCAGGCAGGGCGCTGTGTGGAACTGACAGTGTCCACTCACCCATGGGAGACGGGCAGGCAGCGCGCAATGTGGAACAGGCCCTGTCCAGTCACCCATGGTAGAGAGGCAGGTAGGGCGCTCTGTGGAACGGGCTGTGTCCACTGACACACGGGTGATGGGTAGGTAAGGCACTGTGTGGAACTGGCTTTGTCCACTCACCAACGTGAGACGGGCAGGCAGGGCGTGGTGTGGAACTGGCAGTGTCCACTCACTCACGGCTGACGGGCAGGTAGGGCGCTGTGTGGAACTGGCAGTGTCCACTCACCCACGGGAGACGGGCATGCAGGGCGCTGTGTTGAACTGGCAATGTCAACTCACCCACGGGAGACGGGCAGGAAGGTCACTGTGTTGACCTGGCTGTATCCACTGACCGATGGGATACGGGCAGATAGGGCGCTGTGTGGAACTGCCTGTGTCCACTCACCGATGGGAGACGGGCAAGCAGGGCACAATGTGGAACAGGCCCTGTCCACTCACCCATGGTACAGAGGCAGGTAGGGTGCTCTGTGGGACGTGCTGTGTCCACTGATTCACGGGTGACGGGCAGGTAGGGCGCTGTGTGGAACTGGCTGTGTCCACTCACCCACGGGACACAGGCAGGCAGGGCGTGGTGTGGAACTGGCAGTGTCCACTCACCTACGGGAGATGGGCAGGCAGGGCGCGATGTGGAACTGGTTGTGTCCACTCACACACGGTAGATGGGCATGAAGGGCGATGTGTGGAACGAGCTGTGTCCACTGACCCACGGGTAATGGGCAGGCAGGGCCCGGTGTGGAACTGGCAGTTTCCACTCATCTAGACGGGTTGGACAGGCAGGGCGCGTTGTGGATCTGGCTGTGTCCACTGAGCCACGGTAGACGGGCAGTTAGGGCCCTGTGTGGAACTGGCTGTTTCCACTCACCTAGGAAAGGCGGGCAGGCAGGGCACTGTGTTGGACTGGCAGTGTCCACTCACCCATGGGACACGGGCAGGCAGGGCGCGGTGTGGAACTGGCAGTGTCCACTCAACCACGGTAGACGCCAGGTAGGGCGCTGTGTGGAAATGGCTGTGTCCACTGACCCACGGGTGACGGTCAGGTAGGGCGCTGTGTGGAACTGGCTGTATCCACTGACACACAAGTGGCAGGCAGGTAGGGCGCTGTGTGGAACTGTCAGTGTCCACTCACCCACGGGAGATGGGCATGCAGGTCGCTGTGTTGAACTGGCTGTGTCCACTCACACATGGGAGACGGGCAGGCAGGGCGCTGTGTTGAACTGGCAGTGTCCACTCACCCACGGGAGATGGCAGGCAAGTCACTGTGTTGACCTGGCTGTGTCCACTCACCCACGGGACACGGGCAGGCAGGGCGCGGTGGGGAACTGGCAGTGTCCACTCACCCACAGGACACGGGCAGGCAGGGCGCAGTGTGGAACTGGTAGTGTCCACTCACCCACGGTTGACCGGCAGGTAGGGCGCTGTATGGAACTGGCTGTGTCCACTGACCCACGGGACACGGGCAGGCAGGGCGCAGTGTGGAACTGGTAGTGTCCACTCACCCACGGTTGACCGGCAGGTAGGGCGCTGTATGGAACTGGCTGTGTCCACTGACCCGTGGGTGAAGGGCAGGTAGGGCGCTGTGTGGAACTGGCAGTGTCCACTCACCCACGGGAGACAGGCAGGCAGGTCGCTGTGTTGAACTGGCAGTGTACACTCACCCACGGGTCACGGGCAGGCAGGGCGCTGTGTGGAACTGGCAGTGTCCACTCACCCACGGTTGATGGGCAGGTAGGGCGCTGTGTGGAAATGGCTTTGTACACTCACCCCGGGGAGACAGGCAGGCAGGTCGCTGTGTTGAACTGGCTGTGTCCACTCACACACGGGAGACGGGCAGGCAGGGTGCTGTGTTGAATTGGCAATGTCCTCTCACCCACGGGAGACGGGCAGGCAGGTCACTGTGTTTACCTGGCTGTGTCCACTGACCCACGGGAGACGGGCAGAAAGGGCGCTGTGTGGAACTGGCAGTGTCCCCTAACCGACTATTGACGGGCAGGTAGGGTGCTCTCTGGAACTCGCTTTGTCCACCGACACACGGGTGACGGGCAGGTAGGGCGCTGTGTGGAACTTCCAGTGTCCACTCACCCACGGGAGACAGGCAGGCAGTGCACGGTGTGGAACTGGCGCTGTCAACTCACCCATGGTAGAGAGGCAGGTAGGGCGCTCTGTGGGACGGGCTGTGTCCACTGACCCATGGGTGAGGGGTAGGTAAGGCACTGTGTGGAAGTGGCTTTCTCCACTCACCCACGGGACACGGGCAGGCAGGGCACGGTGTGGAACTGGCAGTGTCCACTCACCCACAGTTGACGGGCAGGTAGGACGCTGTGTGGAACTGGCTGTGTCCCCTGACCCATGCGTGACAGGCAGGTAGGGCGCTTTGTGGAACTGGCAGGGTACACTCACCCACGGTTCACGGGCAGGTTGGGCGCTGTGTGGAACTGGCAGTGTCCACTTTCCCATGGGTGACGGGCTGGTAGGGCGCTGTGTGGTACTGGCAGTGTCCACTCACCCACGGGATACGGGCAGGCAGGGCGCGGTGTGGAACTGGCGCTGTCCACTCACCCATGGTAGAGAGGCATGTAGGGCGCTCTGTGGGACGGGCTGTGTCCACTGACCCATGGGTGACGGGTAGGTAAGGCACTGTGTGGAAGTGGCTTTCTCCAATCACCCACGGGCGACGGGCAGGCAGGGCGCTCTTTTGTACTGGCAGTGTCCACTCACCCACGGAACACGGGCAGGCAGGGTGCTGTGTGGAACTGGCAGTGTCCACTCACCCACGGTTGATGGGCAGGTAGGGCGCTGTGTAGAATTGGCTGTGTCCACTGACCCACGGGTGACGGGCAGGCAGGGCGCGGTGTGGAACTGTCGCTGTCAACTCACCCATGGTTGAGAGGCAGGTTGGGCGCTCTGTGGGACGTGCTGTGTCCACTGACTCACAGGTGACGGGCAGGTAGGGCGCTGTGTGGAACTGTTTGTGTCGACTGACCCACGGGTGACGGGCAGGTAGGGCGCTGTGTGGAACTGGAAGTGTCCACTCACCCACGGGAGACGGGCAGGCAGGTCACTGTGTTGACCTTCCTGTTTCCACAGACCCACGGGTGACGGGCAGGTAGGGCACTGTGTGGAACTGGCAGTGTCCACTCACCCACAGGAGAAGGGCAGGCAGGGCGCGGTGTGGAACTGGTGCTGTCCACTCACCCATGGTAGAGAGGCAGGTAGGGCGCTCTGTGGGACGGGCTGTGTCCAGTGACACACTGGTGACTGGTAGGTAAGGCACTGTGTGGAACTGGCTTTGTCCACTCACCCACGGGGGACAGGCAGGCAGGGCGCTGTTTTGTACTGGCAGTGTCCACTCACCCACGGGACACAGGAAGGCAGGGCGTGGTTTGGAACTGGCAGTGTCCACTCACCCACGGCTGACGGGCAGGTGGGGCGCTGTGTGGAACTGGCAGTTTCCACTCACCCACGGGAGACGGGCAGGCAAGGCGCGTTGTGGAACTGGCACTGTCCCCTCACCCATGGTAGAGAGGCAGGTAGTGCGCTCTGTGGGACGGGCTGTGTCCACTGACCCACGGGTGACGGGTAGGTAAGGCACTGTGTGGAACTGGCTTTGTGCACTCACCCCGGGGAGACAGGCAGGCAGGTCGCTGTGTTGAACTGGCTGTGTCCACTCACACACGGGAGACTGGCAGGCAGGGTGCTGTGTTGAATTGGCAATGTTCTCTCACCCAGGGGAGACGGGCAGGCAGGTCACTGTGTTTACCTGGCTGTGTCCACTGACCCACGGGAGACGGGCAGATAGGGCGCTGTGTGGAACTGGCTGTGTCCACTCACCGACGGGAGACGGGCAGGCAGGGCGCAATGTGGAACAGGCGCTGTCCACTCACCCATGGTAGAGAGGCAGGTAGGGCACTCTGTGGGACGGGCTGTGTCCACTGACCCACGGGTGACGGGCAGGTAGGGCGCTGTGTGGAACTGGCAGTGTCCACTCACCCACGGGAGACAGGCAGGCAGGTCGCTGTGTTGAACTGGCTGTGTCCACTCACACACGGGACACGGACAGACAGAGCGCTGTGTTGAACTGGCAGTGTCCACTCACCCACGGGACACGAGCATTCAGAGCGTGGTGTGGAACTGGCAGTGTCCACTAACCGACGTTTGACGGGCAGGTAGGGCGCTGTGTGGAACTGGCTGTGTCCACTGACCCACGGGTGAAGGGCAGGCAGGACGCTGTGTGGAACTGGCAGTGTCCACTCACCCACGGGAGACGGGCAGGCAGGTCGCTGTGTTTAACTGGCAGTGTCCACTCACCAACGAGAAACGGACATGCAGGGCACAATGTGGAACAGGCGCTGTCCACTCACCCATGGTAGAGAGGCAGATAGGGCGCTCTGTGGGACGGGCTGTGTCCACTGACGAACGGGTGACGGGCAGGTAGGGCACTGTGTGGAACTGGCTGTGTCCACTGACCCACGGGTGACAGGCAGGTAGGGCGCTGTGTGGAACTGGCAGTGTCCACTCACCCACGGTTGATGCGCAGGTAGGGCGCTGTGTGGAACTTGCTGTGTCCACTGACCACGGATGATGGGCAGGTAGGGCGCTGTCTGGAACTGGCAGTGTCCACTCTCCCACGGGAGATGGGCAGGCAGGGCACGGTGTGGAACTGGTGCTGTCCACTCACCCACAGTTGAAGGGCAGGTGGGGTGCTGTGTGGAACTGGCTGTGTCCACTCACCCACGGGAGACGGGCATGCTGGTCACTGTGTTGACCTGGCTGTGTCCACTGACGCACAGGAGACGGTCATATAGGGTGCTGTGTGGAACTGGCTGTGTCCACTCACCCACGGGAGACGTGCAGGCAGGGCGCAATGTGGAACAGGCGCTGTCCACTCACCCATGGTAGAGAGGCAGGTAGGGCGCTCTGTGGGACGGGCTGTGTCCACTGACCCACGGGTAACGGGGAGGTAAGGCACTGTGTGGAACTGGCTTTGTCCACTCACCCACGGGGGATGGACAGGCAGGGCGCTGTTTTGTACTGGCAGTGTCCACTCACCCACGGGAGACGGGCAGGCCGGTCACTGTGTTGACCTGGCTGTGTCCACTCACCCACGAGAGACAGGCAGGCACGTCACTCTGTTGAACTGGCTGTGTCCACTCACACACGGGAGACGGGCAGGCAGGTCACTGTGTTGACCTGGCTGTGTCCACTCACGCACAGGACACGGGCCGTTAGGGCGCGGTGTGGAACTGGCAGTGTCCACTCACCGACGGTTGACGGGCAGGTAGGGCGCTATGTGGAACTGGCTGTGTCCACAGACCCACGGGTGACGGGCAGGTACGGCGCTATGTGGAACTGGCAGTGTCCACTCACCCACGGGAGACGGGCAGGCAGGGCACGGTGTGGAACTGGCGCTGTCCACTCACCCATGGTAGAGAGGCAGGTAGGGCGCTCTGTGGGTCGGGCTGTGTCCACTGACCCACGGGTGACGGGTCGGTAAGGCACTGTGTGGAACTGGCTTTGTCCACTCACCCACGGGACACGGGGAGGTAGGGCGTGATGTAGAACTGGCAGTGTCCACTCACCCACGGTTGACGGGCAGGTAGGGCGCTGTGTGGAACTGGCTGTGTCCACTGTCCCACGGGTGACGGGCAGGTAGTGCGCTGTTTGGAACTGGCTGTGTCCACTCACACACGGGAGACGGGCAGGCAGGGCACTGTTTTGAACTGGCTGAGTCCACTCACACACGGGAGACGGGCAGGCAGTGCGCTGTGTGGAATTGGCTGTGTCCACTGACCCACGGGTGACAGGCAGGTAGGGCGCTGTGTGGAACTGGCAGTGTCCACTCACCCATGGGAGACGGGCAGGCAGGTCACTGTGTTGAACTGGCTGTGTCCACTCACACACGGGAGACAGTCAGGCAGGGCGCTGTGTTGAACTGGCAGTGTCCACTCACTCACGAGAGACGGGCAGGCAGGTCAATGTGTTTACCTGGCTGTGTCCACTCACCCACGGGACACGAGCAGTCAGGGCGCGGTGTGGAACTGGCAGTGTCCACTCACCGACGGTTGACGGGCAGGTAGGGTGCTGTGTGGAACTGGCTGTGTCCACAGACCCATGGGTGATGGGCAGGTAGGGCGCTGTGTGGAACTGGCCTTGTCCACTCACCCACGGGAGACGGGCTGGCAGG
Organism: Microcebus murinus; assembly: GCF_040939455.1. NCBI lineage: Eukaryota > Metazoa > Chordata > Mammalia > Primates > Cheirogaleidae > Microcebus > Microcebus murinus. The sequence continues at coordinate 114,961,980 of NC_134108.1, forward strand.
GCACGGTGTGGATCTGGCGCTGTCCACTCACCCATGGTAGAGAGGCAGGTAGGGCGCTCTGTGGGACGGGCTGTGTCCACTGACACACGGGTGACGGGTAGGTAAGGCACTGTGTGGAAGTGGCTTTGTCCACACACCCACGGGGAACGGGCAGGCATGGCGCTGTTTTTTACTGGCAGTGTCCACTCACCCACGGGAAATGGGCAGGCAGGGCGTGGTGTGGAACTGGCAGTGTCCACTCACCCACAGCTGACGGGCAGGTAGGGCACTGTGTGGAACTGGCTGTGACCACTGACCCACAGGTGACGGGCAGGCAGGGTGCTGTCTGGAACTGGCAGTGTCCACTCACCTACGGGAGACTGGCAGGCAGGTCACTGTGTAGATCTGGCTGTGTCCACTCACGCACGGGACACGGGCAGGCAGGGCGCGGTGTGGAACTGGCAGTTTCCACTCACCCACGGTTGACGGGTAGGTAGGGCGCTGTGTGGAACTGGCTGTGTCCACTGACCCACGGGTGATGGGCAGGTAGGGCGCTATGTGGTACTGGAAGTGTCCACTCACCCACGGGAGTCGGGCCGGCAGGGCATGGTGTGGAGCTGGCGCTGTCCACTCACCCATGGTAGAGAGGAAGGTAGGGCGCTCTGTGGGACGGGCTGTGTCCACTGACCCACGGGTGACAGGTAGATAAGGCACTGTGTTTAACTGGCTTTGTCCACTCACCCACGGGGGACGAACAGGCAGGGCGCTGTTTTGTACTGGCAGTGTCCACTCACCCACGGGTCATGGGCAGGCAGGGCATGGTGTGGAACTGGCAATGTCCACTCACCCACGGAAGACGGACAGGCAGGTCACAGTGTTGACCTGGCTGTGTCCACTGACCCACGGGAGACGGGCAGATAGGGCGCTGTGTGTAACTGGCTGTGTCCACTCACCGACGGGAGACGGGCAGGCAGGGCGCAATGTGGAACAGGCGCTGTCCACTCACCCATGGTAGAGAGGCAGATAGGGCGCTCTGTGGGACGGGCTGTGTCCACTGACCCACGGGTGACGGGTAGGTAAGGCACTGTGTGGAACTGGCTTTGTCCACTCACCCACGCAAGATGGGCAGACAAGGCGCTGTGTTGGACTGGCTGTGTCCACTCACACACGGGAGACGGGCATGCAGGGCGCTGTGTTGAACTGGCAGTGTCCACTCACCCATGGGAGACGGGCAGGCAGGTCACTGTGTTGACCTGGCTGTGTCCACTCACCCACGGGACACGGGCAGGCAGGGCACGGTGTGGAACTGGCAGTGTCCACTCACCCACAGTTGACGGGCAGGTAGGACGCTGTGTGGAACTGGCTGTGTCCCCTGACCCATGCGTGACAGGCAGGTAGGTCGCTTTGTGGAACTGGCAGGGTACACTCACCCACGGTTCACGGGCAGGTTGGGCGCTGTGTGGAACTGGCAGTGTCCACTTTCCCATGGGTGACGGGCTGGTAGGGCGCTGTGTGGTACTGGCAGGTCCACTCACCCACGGGATACGGGCAGGCAGGGCGCGGTGTGGAACTGGCGCTGTCCACTCACCCATGGTAGAGAGGCAGGTAGGGCGCTCTGTGGGACGGGCTGTGTCCACTGACCCACGGGTGACGGGTAGGTAAGGCACTGTGTGGAACTGGCTTTGTCCACTCACCCACGGGGGACGGGCAGGCAGGTCACTGTGTTGAACTGGCTGTGTCCACTCACACACGGGAGACGGGCAGGCAGGGCACATTGTGGAACATGCGCTGTCCACTCACCCATGGAACAGAGGAAGGTAGGGCGCTCTGTGGGACGAGCTGTGTCCACTGACCCACGGGTGACGGGCAGGTAGGGGTTGAGTGGACCTTACTGTGTCCACTCACCCAGGAAAGACGGGCACGCAGGGCGCTGTGTTGGACTGGCAGTCTCCACTCACCCACGGGACACGGGCAGGCAGGGCACGGTGTGGAACTGGCAGTGTCCACTCACCCACAGTTGAAGGGCAGGTAGGGCGCTCTGTGGAACTGGCTGTGTCCACTCACCCACGGGAGACGGGTAGGCTGGTCACTGTGTTGACCTGGCTGTGTCCACTGACGCACGGGAGACGGGCATATAGGGCGCTGTGTGGAACTGGCTGTGTCCACTCACCCACGGGAGACGTGCAGGCAGGGCGCAATGTGGAACAGGCGCTGTCCACTCACCCATGGTAGAGAGGCAGGTAGGGCGCTCTGTGGGACAGGCTGTGTCCACTGACCCACGGGTAACGGGGAGGTAAGGCACTGTGTGGAACTGGATTTGTGCACTCACCCACGGGGGATGGACAGGCAGGGCGCTGTTTTGTACTGGCAGTGTCCACTCACCCACGGGAGACAGGCAGGCCGGTCACTGTGTTGACCTGGCTGTGTCCACTCACCCACGGGAGACAGGCAGGCACGTCACTCTGTTGAACTGGCTGTGTCCACTCACACACGGGAGACGGGCAGGCAGGTCACTGTGTTGACCTGGCTGTGTCCACTCACGCACAGGACACGGGCCGTTAGGGCGCAGTGTGGAACTGGCAGTGTCCACTCACCGACGGTTGACGGGCAGGTAGGGCGCTATGTGGAACTGGCTGTGTCCACAGACCCACGGGTGACGGGCAGGTAGGGCGCTATGTGGAACTGGCAGTGTCCACTCACCCACGGGAGATGGGCAGGCAGGGCACGGTGTGGAACTGGCGCTGTCCACTCACCCATGGTAGAGAGGCATGTAGGGCGCTCTGTGGGACGGGCTGTGTCCACTGACCCACGGGTGACGGGTCGGTAAGGCACTGTGTGGAACTGGCTTTGTCCACTCACCCACGGGACACGGGGAGGTAGGGCGTGATGTAGAACTGGCAGTGTCCACTCACCCACGGCTGACGGGCAGGTAGGGCGCTGTGTGGAACTGGCTGTGTCCACTGTCCCACGGGTGACGGGCAGGTAGTGCGCTGTTTGGAACTGGCTGTGTCCACTCACACACGGGAGACGGGCAGGCAGTGCGCTGTGTGGAACTGGCTGTGTCCACTGACCCACGGGTGACAGGCAGGTAGGGCGCTGTGTGGAACTGGCAGTGTCCACTCACCCACGGTTGTCGGGCAGGTAGGGCGCTGTGTGGAACTGGCTGTGTCCACTGCCCACGGGTGACGGGCACGTAGGGCGCTCTTAGGAACTGGCTGTGTCCAGTCACACACGGAATACGGGCAGGCAGGGTGCTGTTCTGAACTGGCATTGTCCACTCACCCATAGGAGACGGGCAGGCAGGTCACTGTGTTGACCTGGCTGTGTCCACTGACCCACGGCAGACGGGCAGATAGGGCGCTGTGTGGAACTGGCAGTGTCCACTCAACCACGGGATCCGTGCAGGCAGGTCACTGTGTTGACCTGGCTGTGTCCACTCACGCACGGTATACTGGCAGGCAGGCGCAGTGTGGAACTGGCAGTGTCCACTCACCCACAGGAGACGGGTAGGCAGGTCACTGTTTTGACCTGGCTGTGTCCACTGACCCAAGGGAGACGGGCAGATAGGGCGCTGGGTGGAACTGGCTGTGTCCACTCACCCACGGGAGACGGGCAGGCAGGGCGCAGTGTGGATCTGGCAGTGTCCACTCACCCATGGTAGAGAGGAAGGTAGGGCGCTCTGTGGGACGGGCTGTGTCCACTGACCCACGGGTGACCGGTCGGTAAGGCACTGTGTGGAACTGGCTTTGTCCACTCACCCACGGGGAACGGGCAGGCAGGGCGCCGTTTTGTACTGGCAGTGTCCACTCACCCATGGGACACGGGCAGGCAGGGCGCTGTTTGGAAATGCCAGTGTCCACTTACCCACGGGAGACGGGCAGGCAGGTCACTGAGTTGAACTGGCTGTGTCCACTGACCCAAGGGAGACGGGCAGATAGGGCGCTGTGTGGAACTGGCTGTGTCCACTCACCGACGGGAGACGGGCAGGCAGGGCGCAATGTGGAACAGGCCCTGTCCACTCACCCATGGTAGAGAGGCAGGTAGGGCGCTCTGTGGAACGGGCTGTGTCCACTGACCCACGGGTGACCGGCAGCTAGGGCGCTGTGTGGAACTGACTGTGACCACTGACCGACGGGTGACAGGCAGGTAGGGCGCAGTGTGGAACTGGCTGTGTCCACTCACCCACGGGAGATGGGCTGGCAGAGCGCAGTGTGGATCTTGTCGTGTCCACACTCCCACGGGAGACGGGCACGCAGGGCGCAGTGTGGATCTGGCTGTGTCCACTCACCCACGGGAGATGATCTGGCAGGACGCAGTGTAGATTTGTCGTGTCCAAACACCCACGGGAAATGGACAGGCAGGGCGCAGTGTGGATCTGGCTTGTCCACACACCCTCAGGAGACGGTCAGGCAGGGGGCAGTCTGGATGTGGCCGTGTCCACACACCCACTGTAGACGGGCAGGCAGGGCGCAGTGTGGATCTGACTATGTCTACTCACCCACAGGAGATGGGCAGGCAGGGTGCAGTTTGGATCTGACTGTTTCCACTCACCCATGGGTTACGGGCAGGCAGAGCTCTGTGTGGATCTGATTGTGTCCACACAACCACCGGAGATGGGCAGGTTGGGCGCTGTGTGGATCTGGCTCTCTCCAAACACCCAAGGGATACGGTCAGGCAGGGCGCTGTGTGGAACTGGCTGTGGCCACTCACGGTAGACGGGCAGGCAGGGCGCTCTGTGGATCTGGCTTGTCCACTCACCCACAGGAGATGGGCAGGCAGGGCGCAGTGTGGAACTGGCTGTGTCCACTCACCCACGGGAGATGGGCTGGCAGAGCGCAGTGTGGATCTTGTCGTGTCCACACTCCCACGGGAGACGGGCAGGCAGGGCGCTGTTTTGTACTGGCAGTGTCCACTCACCCACGGGACACGGGCAGGCAGGGCGTGGTGTGGAACTGGCAGTTTCCACTCACCCACGGCTGACGGGCATGTAGGGTGCTATGTGGAACTGGCCATGTCCACTGACCCTCAGGTGACAGGAAGGTAGGGCGCTGTGTGGAACTGGCTGTGTCCAATGACCCACAGGTGACGGGCAGGTAGGGCGCTGTGTGGAACTGGCAGTGTCCACTCACCCACGGGAGAGGGGCAGGCAGGGCGCAGTGTGGAACTGGCGCTGTCCACTCACCCATGGTAGAGAGGCAGGTAGTGCGCCCTGTGGGACGGGCTGTGTCCACTGACCCACAGGTGACGGGTAGGTAAGGCACTGTGTGGAACTGGCTTTGTCCACTCACCGACGGGAGACGGGCAGGCAGGTCGTTGTGTTGAACTGGCTGTGTCCGCTCACACATGGGAGACGGGCAGGCAGGGCGCTGTGTTGAACTGGCAGAGTCCACTCACCCACGGGAGACGGGCAGGCAGGTCACTGTGTTCACCTGGCTGTGTCCACTCACACACGGGACACAGGCAGTCAGGGCGCGGTGTGGAACTGGCAATGTACACTCAAAGACAGTTGACGGGCAGGTAGGGCACTGTGGGGAACTGGCTGTGTCCACAGACCCACGGGTGACGGGCAGGTAGGGCGCTGTGTGGAACTGGCAGTGTCTACTCACCCACGGGAGATGGGCAGGCAGGGCACGGTGTGGAACTGGCGCTGTCCACTCACCCATGGTAGAGAGGCAGGTTGGGCGCTGTGTGGAACTGGCTGTGTCCCCGGACCCACGGGTGACAGGCAGGTAGGGCGCTGTGTGGAACTGGCAGTGTCCACTCACCCACGGTTGCTGGGCAGGTAGGGCGCTGTGTGGAACTGGCTGTGTCCACTGACCCATGGGTGACGGGCAGGTAGGGCGCTGTGTGGAACTGGCAGTGTCCACTCACCCACGGGAAACGGGCAGGCAGGGCGCGGTGTGGAAGTGGCGCTGTCCACTCACCCATGGTAGAGAGGCAGGTAGTGCGCCCTGTGGGACGGGCTGTGTCCACTGACCCACGGGAGACAGGCAGGCAGGTCGCTGTGTTGAACTGGCTGTGTCCACTCACACACGGGAGACGGGCAGGCAGGGAGATGTGTTGAACTGGCAGTGTCCACTCACCCACGGGAGACGGGCAGGCAAGTCACTGTGTTGACCTGGCTGTGTCCACTCACCGATGGGAGACGGGCAGGCAGGGCGCAATATGGAACAGGCGCTGTCCACTCACAAATGGTAGAGAGGCAGGTGGGGCGCTCTGTGGGACAGGCTGAGTCCACTGACCCACGGGTGACGGGCAGGTAGGGCGCTGTGTGGAACTGGCTCTGTCCACTGACCCACGGGTGACAGGCCGGTAGGGCGCGGTGTGGAACTGGCAGTGTCCACTCACCCATGGGAGACGGGCAGGCAGATCGCTGTGTTGAACTGGCTGTGTCCACTCACACACGGGAGACGGGCAGGCAGGGCGCTGTTTTTTACTGGCAGTGTCCACTCACCAATGGGACACGGGCAGGCAGGGCGCGGTGTGGAACTGGCAGTGTCCACTCACCCACGGCTGACGGGCAGGTAGGGCGCTGTGTGGAACTGGCTGTGTCCACTGACCCACGGGTGACAGGCAGGTAGGGCGCTCTGTGGAAGTAGCAGTGTCCATTCACACACGGGAGACGGGCAGGCAGGGTGCTGTGTTCAACTGGCAGTGTCCAATCACCCACGGGAGACGGGCAGGCAGGGCTCGGTGTGGAACTGGCGCTGTCCACTCACCCATGATAGAGTGGCAGGTAGGGCGCTCTGTGGGACGGGCTGTGTCCACGGACACACGGGTGACGGGTAGGTAAAGCACTGTGTGGAACTGGCTTTGTCCACTCACCCACGGGGGACGGGCAGGCAGGGCGCTGTTTTGTTCTGGCAGTGTCCACTCACCCACGAGACACGGGCAGGCAGGGCGTGGTGTGGATCTGGCAGTGTCCACACTCCCACGTGTGACGGGCAGGTGGGGCGCTGTGTGGAACTGGCTGTGTCCACTGACCCATGGGTGACGGGCAGGTAGGGCGCTGTGTGGAACTGGCAGTGTCCACTCACCCACGGGAGACGGGCAGGCAGGGCGCTGTTTTGTACTGGCAGTGTCCAATCAACGACGGGAAACGGACAAGCAGGGCACTATGTGGAAGAGGCGCTGTCCACTCACCGTGGTAGAGAGGCAGGTAGGGCTCGCTGTGGGCCGGGCTGTGTCCATTGACCCACGGGTGACAGGTAGGTAAGGCACTGTGTGGAACTGGCTGTGTCCACTCACCCACGGGAGACGGGCAGGCAGGGCGCTGTTTTGTACTGGCAGTGTCCACTACCCACAGGACACGGGCAGGCAGGGTGCGGTGTGGAACTGGCAGTGTCCACTCACCCACGGCTGACGGGCAGGTAGGGCGCTGTGTGGAACTCGCTGTGTCTACTGACACACCGGTTATGGGCAGGTAGGGCACTGTATGGAACTGGCAGTGTCCACTCACCCACGGGAGACGGGCAGGCAGGGTGCGGTGTGAAAGTGGCGCTGTCCACTCACCCATTGTAGAGAGGAAGGTAGGGTGCTCTGTGGGACGGGCTGTGTCCACTGACCCACGGGTGATGGGTAGGTAAGGCACTGTGTGGAACTGGCTTCGTCCACTCACCCACGCGGGACGGGCAGGCAGGGGGCTGTGTTGAACTGGCAGTGTCCACTCACCCACGGATGATGGCAGGTAGGGCGCTGTGTGGAATTGGTTCTGTCCACTGACCCATGGGTGACAGGCTAGTAGGGCGCTGTGTGGAACTAGCAGTGTCCACTCACCCACGGGACACAGGCAGGCAGGTCACTGTGTTGAACTGGCTGAGTCCACTCACACACGGGCTGTCATGGCGCAGTGTGGAACTGGCAATGTCCACACAAAGACGGTTGACGGGCAGGTAGGGGACTGTGGGGAACTGGCTGTGTCCACAGACCCACGGGTGACGGGCAGGTAGGGCGCTGTGTGGAACTGGCAGTGTCCATTCACCCACGGGAGACGGGCAGGCAGGGCACGGTGTGGAACTGGAACTGTTCACTCATCCATGGTAGAGAGGCAGGTTGGGCGCTGTGTGGAACTGGCTGTGTCCCCTGACCCACGGGTGACAGGCAGGTAGGGTGCTGTGAGGAACTGGCAGTGTCCAATCACCGATGGTTGATGGGCAGGTAGGGCGCTGTGTAGAACTGGCAGTGTCCACTCACCCACGGGATACGGGGAGGCAGGGCACGGTGTGGAACTGGCGCTGTCCACTCACCCGTGGTAGAGAGGCAGGTTGGGCGCTGTGTGGAACTGGCTATGTCCCCTGACCCACGGGTGACAGGCTGGTAGGGCGCTGTGTGGAACTGGCAGTGTCCACTCACCTACGGCTGATGGGCAAGTAGGGCCCTGTGTGGAACTGGCTGTGTCCACTGACCCACGGGTGACGGGCAGGCAGGGTGCTGTGTGGTTTTGGCTGTGTCCACTCACCCACGGGAGATGGGCAGGCAGGGCGCTGTGTGGATCTGGCTGTGTCCACACACCAACGGGAGACGGGCAGGCAGGGTGCAGTGTGGTTTTGCTGTGTCCACTCACCCATGGGAGACGGGCAGGCAGGGCGCTGTGTGGATCTGGCTGTGTCCACTGACCCACGGCAGACGGGCAGGCAGGGCGCAGTGCGGATCTGGCTGTGTACACTCAGCCACGGAAGACGGGCAGGCGGGGCGCATTGCGGATCTGGGTGTGTCCACTCTCCAACGGGAGACGGGCAGGCAAGGCACAGTGTGGATCTGGCTGTGACCACTCACCCACGGGAGACGGGCAGAGAGGGTGCTGTGTGGATCTGAATATGTCCACTGACCCACGGCAGACGGGCAGGCAGGGCGCAGTGCGGATCTGGCTGTGTCCACTCACCCACGGCAGACAGGCAGGCAGGGCACAGTGCGGAATTGGCTGTGTCCACTCACCCACGGGAGAAGGGCAGGCAGGGCACAGTGTGGATCTGGCTGTGTCCACACTCCCACGGGAGACAGGTAGTGAGGGCGCAGTGTGGATCTGGCTGTGTCCACTCACTCACGGCAGACGGGCAGTCAGGGCGCTGTGGGGATCTGGCTGTGTCCACTCACCCACGGGAGACAGGCAGGCAAGGTGCAGTGTGGATCTGGCTGTGTCCACTCACCCACGGGAGACGGGCAGGCAGGGCACAGTGTGGATCTGGCTGTGTCCACTCACCCACGGGAGACGGGCAGGCAGGGCACAGTGTGGATATGGCTGTGTCCACTCACCCACGGGAGACGGGCAGGCAGGGCACAGTGTGGATATGGCTGTGTCCACTCACCCACGGGAGACGGGCAGGCAGGGCGCAGTGCGGATCTGGCTGTGTCCACACACCCACGGCAGACGGGCAGGCAGGGCACAGTGCAGATCTGGCTGTGTCCACTCACCAACAGGAGACGGGCAGGCAATGCGCACTGTGGATCTGGCTGTGTCCACTCACCAACGGGAGACGGGGAGAGAGGGTGCTGTCTGGATCTGGCTATGTCCACTGACCCACGGAAGACGGGTAGGCAGGGCGCAGTGCGGATCTGGCTGTGTCCACACACCCACGGCAGACAGGCAGGCAGGGCGCAGTGCAGATCTGGCTGTGTCCACTCACCAACGGGAGACAGGCAGGCAATGCGCACTGTGGATCTGGCTGTGTCCACTCACCCACGGGAGACGGGCAGAGAGGGTGCTGTGTGGATCTGGCTATGTCCACTGAACCACGGTATACGGGCAGGAAGGGCGCAGTACGGATCTGGCTGTGTCCACTCACCCACGGGAGACGGGCAGAGAGAGTGCTGTGTGGATCTGAATATGTCCACTGAACCACGGCTGACGGAGAGGCTGGGCGAAGTGCGGATCTGGCTGTGTCCACTCACCCATGGCTGACGGGCAGGCAGGGTGCAGTGCGGATCTGGCTGTGTCCACTCACCCACGGAAGACGGGCAGGCAAGGCGCAGTGTGGATCTGGCTGTGTCCACTCACACACGGCAGACGGGCAGAGATGGTGCTGTGTGGAACTGGCTATGTCCACTCACCCACGGGAGACAGGCAGGCAGGGCACAGTGTGGATCTGGCTGTGTCCACACTCAAACGGGAGACGGGCAGTGAGGGCGCAGTGTGGATCTGGCTGTGTCCACTCACCCACAGGAGACGGGCAGTGAGGACGCAGTGTGGATCTGGCTGTGTCCACTCACCCACGGCAGACGGGCAGGCAGGGAGCAATGCGGAACTAGCTGTGTCCACTCACCCACGGGAGACGGGCAGGCAAGGCACAGTGTGGATCTGTCTGTGTCCACTGACCCCCGGAAGACGGGCAGGCAGGGCGCAGTGCGGATCTGGCTGTGTCCACTGACCCCCGGAAGACGGGCAGGCAGGGCGCAGTGCGGATCTGGCTGTGTCCACTCACCCACGGCAGACGGTCAGGCAGGGCACAGTGCGGATCTGGCTGTGTCCACTCACCCAGGGGAGACGGGTAGGCAAGGCGCAGTGCAGATCTGGCTGTGTCCATTCACCCACGGGAGAAGGGCAGGCAATGCGCACTGTGGATCTGGCTGTGTCCACTCACCCACGGGAGACGGGCAGAGAGGGTGCTGTGTGGATCTGGCTATGTCCACTGACTCATGGCAGACGAGCAGGCAGGGCGCAGTGCGGATCTGGCTGTGTGCACTCACCCACGGGAGACGGGCAGGCAAGGCGCAGTGTGGATCTGGCTGTGTACAGTCACCCACGGGAGACGGGCAGAGAGGGTGCTGTGTGGATCTGGTTCTGTCCACTGACCCACGGCAGACGGGCAGGCAGGGCGCAGTGCGGATCTGGCTGTGTCCACTCAGCCACGGAAGACGGGCAGGCAGGGCGTATTGCGGATCTGGCTGTGTCCACTCTCCAACGGGAGACCGGCAGGCAAGGCGCAGTTTGGATCTGGCTGTGTCCACTCACCCACGGGAGACGGGCAGAGAGGATGCTGTGTGTATCTGGCTATGTCCACTGACCCACGACAGACGGGGAGGCAGGGCGCAGTGCGGATCTGGCTGTGTCCACTCACCCACGGCACACGGGCAGGCAGAGCGCAGTGCGGATCTGGCTGTGTCCACTCACCAACGGGAGACGGGCAGGCAAGGCGCAGTGTGGATCAGGCTTGTACACTCACCCACGGGAGACGGGCAGAGAGGGTGCTGTGTGGATCTGGCTATGTCCACTGACTCATGGCAGACGGGCAGGCAGGGCGCAGTGCGGATCTGGCTGTGTCCACTCACCCACGGGAGACGGGCAAGGCAAGGCCCAGTGTGGATCTGGCTGTGTCCAGTCACCCACAAGAGACGGGCAGAGAGGGTGCTGTGTGGATCTTGCTATGTCCACTGACCCACGGCAGACGGGCAGGCAGGGCGCAGTCGGATCTGGCTGTGTCCACTCAGCCAGGGAAGATGGGCAGGCAGGGCGCATTGCGGATCTGGCTGTGTCCACTCACCAACGGGAGACCAGCAAGCAAGGCGCAGTTTGGATCTGGCTGTGTCCACTCACCCACGGGAGACGGGCAGAGAGGGTGCTGTGAGGATCTGGCTATGACCACTCACCCACGGGAGACAGGCAGGCAGGGCACAGGGTGGATCTGGCTGTGTCCACACTCCCACGGGAGACGGGCAGTGAGGGCGCAGTGTAGATCTGGCTGTGTCCACTCACACACGGCAGACGGGCAGTCAGGGCGCTGTGGGGATCTGGCTGTGTCCACTCACCCACGGGAGACGGGCAGGCAAGGCGCAGTGTGGATCTGGCTGTGTCCATTCACCCACGGGAGATGGGCAGGCAGGGCACAGTGTGGATCTGGCTGTGTCCACTCACCCACGGGAGTCGGGCAGGCAAGGCGCAGTGTGGATCTGGCTGTGTCCACTCACCCAGGGGAGACGGGCAGAGAGGGTGCTGTGTGGTTCTGGCTATGTCCACTGACCCACAGCAGACGGGCAGGCAGGGCGCAGTGTGGATCTGGCTGTGTCCACTCACCCACGGCAGACTGGCAGACAGGGAGCAGTGCGGAATTGGCTGTGTCCACTCACCCACGGGCGACGTGCAGGCAAGGCGCAGTGTGGATCTGGCTGTGTCCTGTCACCCACGGGAGACGGGCAGAGAGGGTGCTGTGTGGATCTGGCTATGTCCACTGACCCAGGGCACACGGGCAGGCAGGGCGCTGTGCGGATCTGGCTGTGTACACTAACCCACGGCAGACGGGCAGGCAGGGCGCAGTGCGGATCTGGCTGTGTCCACTCACCCACGGCAGAGGGGCAGGCAGGGCACAGTGCAGATCTGGCTGTGTCCACTCACACACGGGAGACGGGCACCAAGGCGCAGTGTGGATCTGGCTGTGTCCACTCACCCTCGGGAGATGGGCAGAGAGGGTGCTGTGTGGATCTGGCTGTGTCCACTCACGCACGGGAGACGGGCAGTGAGGGTGTTGTGTGGATCCGGCTGTGTCCACACACCCACGGGAGATGGGCAGGCAGGGAGCACTGTGGATCTGGCTGTGTCCACTCAACTCGGGAGATGGGCAGTGAGAACCCAGTGTGGATCTGGCTGTGTCCACTCACCCACGGGTGACGGGCAGTGAGGGTGCTGTGTTTATCTGGCTGTGTCCACTCACCCACGGGAGACGGGCCGGCAAGGTCCAGTGTGGATCTGGCTGTGTCCACTCACCAACGGGAGGCATGCAGGCAGGGCGCAGTGTGGTTCTGGCTGTATACACTCACCCACGGGAGACGAGCAGGCAGGGCACAGTGTGGATCTGGATGTGTCCACTCACCCACGGGAGACGGGCAGGCAAGGCACAGTGTGGATATGGCTGTGTCCACTCACCAACGGGAGACGGGCAGAGAGGGTGCTGTATGGATCTGGGTATGTCCACCTACCCACGGGAGACGTGCAGGCAGGGAGCAGTGTGGATCTGACTGTGTCCACTCACCCACGGGAGACGAGCACTGAGGGCGCAGTGTGGATCTGGCAGTGTCCACTCACCCACGGGAGACGGGCACTGAGGTTGTTGTGTGGATCTGGCTGTGACAACTCACCCACGGGAGATGGGCAGTGAGTGTGCTGTGTGGATCTGGCTGTGTCCACTCACCCACGGGAGACGGACAGGCAGGGCGCAGTGTGGATCTGGTTGTGTCCCCTCACCCACGGGAGACGGGCAGGCAGGGCACAGTGTGGATCTGGTGTGACCACACTACCACGGGAGACGGGCAGTGAGGGCACAGTGTGAATCTGGCTATGTCCACTGACCCACGGGAGACGGGCAGGCAGGGCACAGTGTGGATCTGGCTGTGTCCATTCACCCACGGGAGTCGGGCAGGCAAGGCGCAGTGTGGATCTGGCTGTGTCCACTCACCCACGGGAGACGGGCAGAGAGGGTGCTGTGTGGATCTGGCTATGTCCACTGACCCACAGCAGACGGGCAGGCAGGGCGCAGTGTGGATCTGGCTGTGTCCACTCACCCACGACAGACGGGCAGACAGGGAGCAGTGCGGAATTGGCTGTGTCCACTCACCCACGGGCGACGGGCAGGCAAGGCGCAGTGTGGATCTGGCTGTGTCCTGTCACCCACGGGAGACGGGCAGAGAGGGTGCTGTGTGTATCTGGCTATGTCCACTGACCCAGGGCACACGGGCAGGCAGGGCGCTGTGCGGATCGGGCTGTGTCCACTCACCCACGGCAGACGGGCAGGCAGGGCGCAGTGCAGATCTGGCTGTGTCCTCTCACCCACGGCAGAGGGGCAGGCAGGGCGCAGTGCAGATCTGGCTGTGTCCACTCACACACGGGAGACGGGCAGGCAAAGCACAGTGTGGATCTGGCTGTGTCCACTCACCCTCGGGAGATGGGCAGAGAGGGCGCTGTGTGGATCTGGCTGTGTCCACTCACGCACGGGAGACGGGCAGTGAGGGTGCTGTGTGGATCCGGCTGTGTCCACACACCCACGGGAGATGGGCAGGCAGGGAGCACTGTGGATCTGGCTGTGTCCACTCAACACGGGAGATGGGCAGTGAGAACCCAGTGTGGATCTGGCTGTGTCCACTCACCCATGGGTGACGGGCAGTGAGGGTGCTGTGTTTATCTGGCTGTGTCCACTCACCCACGGGAGACGGGCCGGCAAGTTCCAGTGTGGATCTGGCTGTGTCCACTCACCAACGGGAGGCATGCAGGCAGGGCGCAGTGTGGATCCGGCTGTATCCACTCACCCACGGGAGACGAGCAGGCAGGGCACAGTGTGGACCTGGATGTGTCCACTCACCCACGGGAGACGGGCAGGCAAGGCGCAGTGTGGATATGGCAGTGTCCACTCACCAACGGGAGACGGGCAGAGAGGGTGCTGTGTGGATCTGGGTATGTCCACCTACCCACGGGAGACGTGTAGGCAGGGAGCAGTGTGGATCTTGCTGTGTCCAATCACCCACGGGAGAAGGGCAGGCAGGGCACAGTGTGGATCTGGATGTATCCACTCACCCACGGGAGACGGGCAGGAAGGGCACAGTGTGGATCTGGCTGTGTCGACTCACACACGGGAGACGGGCAGAGGGTGCTGTGTGGATCTGGCTATGTCCACTGACCCACGGCAGACGGGCAGGCAGGGCGCAGTGCTGATATGGCTGTTTCAACTCACCCACGGCAGACGGGCAGACCGGGCGCAGTTTGGATCTGGCTGTGTCCACTCACTCACGGGAGACGGGCAGAGAGGGTGCTGTGTGGATCTGGCTATGTCCACTGACCCACGGTAGACGGGCAGGAAGGGCGTAGTGCGGATCTGGCTGTGTTCACTCACCTACGGAAGACGGGCAGGCAGTGCGCATTGCTGATCTGGCTGTGTCCACTCACCCACGGGAGACGGGCAGGCAAGGCGCAGTGTGGATCTGGCTGTGTCCACTCACCCACGGAGACGGGCAGAGAGGGTGCTGTGTGGATCTGGCTATGTCTACTGACACACGGCAGACGGGCAAGCAGGACGCAGTGCGGATCTGGCAGTGTCCACTCACTCACGGGAGACGGGCAGGCAAGGCGCAGTGTGGATCTAGCTATGTCCACTCACCCAAGGGAGACGGGCAGAGAGGGTGCTGTGTAAATCTGGCTATGTCCACTGACCCACGGCAGATGGGCAGGCAGGGCGCAGTGCGGATCTGGCTGTGTCCACTCACCCACGGCAGACGGGCAGGCAGGGCGCAGTGCGGATCTGGCTGTGTCAACTCACCCACGGCAGACGGGCAGACCGGGCGCATTTTGGATCTGGATATGTCCACTACCCACAAGAGACGGGCAGAGAGGGTGCTGTGTGGATCTGGCTATGTCCACTGACCCACAGCAGACAGGCAGGCTGGGCGCAGTGCGGATCTGGCTGTGTCCACTCACCCATGGCAGACGGGCAGACAGGGAGCAGTGCGGAATTGGCTGTGTCCACTCACCCACGGGCGACGGGCAGGCAATGCGCAGTGTGGATCTGGCTGTGTCCACTCACCGACGGGAGACGGGCAAAGAGGGTGCTCTGTGGATGTGGCTATGTCCACTGACCCACGGCAGACGGGCAGGCAGGGCGCAGTGCGGATCTGGCTGTGTCCACTCACCCACGGGAGACGGGCAGGCAAGGCACATTTGGATATGGCTGTGTCCACTCACCCACAAGAGACGGGCAGAGAGGGTGTTGTGTGGATCTGGCTATGTCCACTGACCCACAGCAGACGGGCAGGCAGGGCGCAGTGCGGATCTGGCTGTGTCCACTCACCCACGGCAGACGGGCAGACAGGGAGCAGTGCGGAATTGGCTGTGTCCACTCACCCACGGGCGACGGGCAGGCAATGCGCAGTGTGGATCTGGCTGTGTCCACTCACCGACGGGAGACGGGCAAAGAGGGTGCTCTGTGGATGTGGCTATGTCCACTGACCCACGGCAGACGGGCAGGCAGGGCGCAGTGCGGATCTGGCTGTGTCCACTCACCCACGGGAGACGGGCAGGCAAGGCACATTTGGATATGGCTGTGTCCACTCACCCACAAGAGACGGGCAGAGAGGGTGTTGTGTGGATCTGGCTATGTCCACTGACCCACAGCAGACGGGCAGGCAGGGCGCAGTGCGGATCTGGCTGTGTCCACTCACCCACGGCAGACGGGCAGACAGGGAGCAGTGCGGAATTGGCTATGTCCACTCACCCACGGGCGACGGGCAGGCAATGCGCAGTGTGTATCTGGCTGTGTCCACTCACCCACGGGAGACGGGCACAGAGGGTGCTGTGTGGATCTGGATATGTCCACTGACCCACGAGGCAGGGCGCAGTGCGGATCTGGCTGTGTCTACTCACCCATGGCAGACGGACAGGCAGCGCGCAGTGCGGATCTGGCTGTGTCCACACATCCACGGGAGACGGGCAGGCAAGGCGCAGTGTGGATCTGGCTGTGTCCACTGATCCACGGCAGACGGGCAGGCAGGGCGCAGTGCGGATCTGGCTGTGCCCACTCACCCACGGGAGACGGGCAGAGAGGGTGCTCTGTGGATGTGGCTATGTCCACTGACCCACGGCAGACGGGCAGGCAGGGCGCAGTGAGGATCTGGCTGTGTCCACTCACCCACGGGAGACGGGCAGGCAGGGCACAGTGTGGATCTGGCTGTGTCCACTCACCCACAGGAGTCCGGCAGGCAGGGCGCAGTGTGGATCTGGCTGTGTCCACTCACCCACGGGAGACGGGCAGAGAGGGTGCTGTGTGGATTTGTCTATGTCCACTGACCCCTGGAAGACGGGCAGGCAGGGAGCAGTGCGGATCTGGCTGTGTCCACTGACCCACGGCAGACAGGCAGGCAGGGCACAGTGCAGATCTGGCTGTGTCCACTCACCCACGGGAGACGGGCAGGCAATGCGCACTGTGGATCTGGCTGTGTCCACTCACCCACGGGAGACGGGCAGAGAGGGTGCTGTGTGGATCTGGCTATGTCCACTGACTCATGGCAGACGAGCAGGCAGGGCGCAGTGCGGATCTGGCTATGTCCACTCACCCAAGGCAGACGGTCAGGCAGGGCGCATTGCGGATCTGGCTGTGCCCACTCACCCTCGCGAGACGTGCAGTCAAGCCGCAGTGTTGATCTGGCTGTGTCCACTCACCCACGAAAGATGGGCAGAGAGTGTACTGTGTGGATCTGGCTATGTCCACTGACCCACGGCAGACGAGCAGGTAGGGCGCAGTGCGGATCTGGCTGTGTCCACTCACCCACGGCAGACAGGCAGGCAGGGAGCAGTGCGGATCTGGCTGTGTCCACTCACCAACGGCAGACGGGCAGGCAAGGCGCAGTTTGGATATGGCTGTGTCCACTCACCCAAGGGAGACGGGCAGAGAGGGTGCTGTGTGGATCTGGCTATGTCCACTGACCCACGGCAGATGGGCAGGCAGGGCGCAGTGCGGATCTGGCTGTGTCCACTCACCCACGGCAGACTGGCAGGCAGGGCCTGTGCGGATCTGGCTGTGTCCACTAACCACAAGAGACGGGCAGGTAGGGCACAGTGTGGATCAGGCTGTGTCCACTCACCCACGGGAGACGGGTAGAGAGGGTGCTCTGTGGATCTGCCTATGTCCAGTGACCCACGGCAGACGGGTAGGCAGGGCGCAGTGCGGATCTGGCTGTATCCACTCACCCACGGCAGACGGGCAGGCAGGGCACAGTGTGGATCTGGCTGTGTCCACTCCCCCACGGGAGAGGGGCAGGCAGGGCACAGTGTGGATCTGGCTGTGTCCACTCACCCACGGGAGTCGGGCAGGCAAGGCGCAGTGTGGATCTGGCTGTGTCCACTCACCCACGGGAGACAGGCAGGCAGGGCGCAGTGCAGATCTGGCTGTGTCCACTCACCCACGGAGGACGGCCAGAGAGGGTGCTGTGTGGATCTGGCTATGTCCACTGACTTATGGCAGACGAGCAGGCAGGGCCCAGTGCGGATCTGGCTATGTCCACTCACCCACGGCAGACGGGCAGGCAGGGCGCAGTGCGGATCTGGCTGTGCCCACTCACCCACGGGAGACGTGCAGTCAAGCCGCAGTGTGGATTTGGCTGTGTCCATGCACCCACGAAAGACGGGCAGAGAGGGTACTGTGTGGATCTGGCTATGTCCACTGACCCACGGCAGACGAGCAGGAAGGGCGCAGTGCGGATCTGGCTATGTCCACTCACCCACGGGAGACGGGCAAGCAGGGCGCAGTGCGGATCTGGCTGTGCTCACTCACCCACGGGAGACGTGCAGTCAAGCCGCAGTGTGGATTTGGCTGTGTCCATGCACCCACGAAATACGGGCAGAGAGGGTACTGTGTGGATCTGGCTATGTCCACTGACCCACGGCAGACGGGCAGGCAGGGCGCAGTACGGATCTGCCTGTGTCCACTCACCCACGGCAGACGGGCAGGCAGGGAGCAGTGCGGATCTGGCTGTGTCCACTCACCCACGGGAGACGGGCAGGCAAGGCGCAGTGTGGATATGGCTGTGTCCACTCACCCACGGGAGACGGGCAGAAAGGGTGCTGTGTGGATCTGGCTATGTCCACTGACCCACGGCAGATGGGCAGGCAGGGCGCAGTGCGGATCTGGCTGTGTCCACTCACCCACGGCAGACTGGCAGGCAGGGCCTGTGCGGATCTGGCTGTGTCCACTACCCACAAGAGACGGGCAGGTAGGGCGCAGTGTGGATCAGGCTGTGTCCACTCACCCATGGCTGACGGGCAGGCAGGCTGCAGTGCGGATCTGGCTGTGACTACTCACCCACGGAAGACGGGCAGGCAAGGCGCAGTGTGGATCTGGCTGTGTCCACTCACCACGGCAGACGGGCAGAGAGGGTGCTGTGTGGATCTGGCTATGTCCACTCACCCACGGGAGACAGGCAGGCAGGGCACATTGTGGATCTGGCTGTGTCCACACTCCCTCGGGAGACGGGCAGTGAGGGCGCAGTGTGGATCTGGCTGTGTCCACTCACCCACCGGAGACGGGAAGTGAGGGCGCAGTGTGGATCTGGCTGTGTCCACTCACCCATGGCAGATGGGCAGGCAGGGCACAGTGCGGATCTGGCTGTGTCGACTCACCCACGGCAGACGGGCAGGCAGGGTGCAGTGCGGATCTGGCTGTGTCTACTCACCCACGGCAGACGGGCAGGCAAGGCGCAGTGTGGATCTGGCTGTGTCCACACTCCAACGGGAGACGAGCAGTGAGGGTGCAGTGTGGATCTGGCTGTGTCCACTCACCCACGGCAGACGGGCAAGCAGGGCGCAGTGCGGATCTGGCTGTGTCCACTCACCCACGGGAGACGGGCAGAGAGGGTGCTGTGTGGATCTGGCTATGTCCACTGACCCACGGCAGATGGGCAGGCAGAGCGCAGTGCGGATATGGCTGTGTAAACTCACCCACGGCAGACGGGCAGACCGGGCGCAGTTTGGATCTGGCTGTGTCCGCTCACCCACGGGAGACGGGCAGGCAAGGCGCAGTGCGGTTCTGGCTGTTTCCACTCACCCACGGGAGACGGGCAGAGAGGGTGCTGTGTGGATCTGGCTATGTCCACTGACCCACGGCAGACGGACAGGCAGGGCGCAGTGCGGATCTGGCTGTGTCCACTCACCTACGGAAGACGGGCAGACATTGCGCATTGCTGATCTGGATGTGTCCATTCACCCACGGGAGACGGGCAGGCAAGGCGTAGTGTGGATCTGGCTGTGTCCACTCACCCACGGGAGACGGACAGAGAGGGTGCTGTGTGGATCTGGCTATGTCCACTGACCCACGGCAGATGGGCAGGCAGGGCGCTGTGAGGATCAGGCTGTGTCCACTCACCCACGGCAGACGGGCAGGCAGGGCGCACTGCGGATCTAGCTGTCTCCACTCACCAACGAGAGACCGACAGGCAAGGCGCAGTTTGGATCTGGCTGTGTCCACTCACCCACGGGAGACGGGCAGAGAGGGTGCTGTGTGGATCTGGCTATGTCCACTGACCCTCGGCAGACGGGGAGGCAGGGCGCAGTGCGGATCTGGCTTTGTACACTCACCCACGGCAAACGGGCATGCAGGGCGGAGTGCGGATCTGGCTG
This sequence comes from Microcebus murinus, assembly GCF_040939455.1. NCBI lineage: Eukaryota > Metazoa > Chordata > Mammalia > Primates > Cheirogaleidae > Microcebus > Microcebus murinus. The sequence continues at coordinate 114,982,039 of NC_134108.1, forward strand.
TGTCCAATCACCCACGGTAGATGGGCAGGCAAGGCGCAGTGTGGATCTGGCTGTGTCCACTCACCCACGGGAGACGGGCAGAGAGGGTCCTGTGTGGATCTGGCTATGTCCACTCACCGACGGGAGACAGGCAGGCAGGGCACAGTGTGGATCTGGCTGTGACCACACTCCCACGGGAGACGGGCAGTGAGGGCGCAGTGTGGATCTAGCTGTGTCCACTCACCCACAGCAGATGGGCAGTCAGGGCGCTGTGGGGATCTGGCTGTGTCCACTCACCCATGGGAGATGGGCAGGCAAGGCGCAGTGTGGATCTGGCTGTGTCCACTCACCCATTGGAGAAGGGAAGGCAGGGCACAGTGTGGATCTGGCTGTGTCCACTCACCCACGGGAGACGGGCAGAGAGGGTGCTGTTTGCATCTGGCTATGTCCACTGACCCACGGCAGATGGGCAGGCAGTGCGCAGTGCGGATATTGCTGTGTCCAATCACCCACGGCAGACGGGCAGGCAGGGCGCAGTGCGGATCTGGCTGTGTCAACTCACCCACGGCAGACGGTCAGGCAGGGCGCAGTGCGGATCTGACTGTGTCCACTCACCCACGGCAGACGGGCAGGCAGGGCGCAGTGTGGATCTGGCTGTGTCCACTCACCCACGGGAGACGGGCAGAGAGGGTACCGTGTGGATCTGGCTATGTCCACTGACCCACGGCAGAGGGGCAGGCATTGCGCAGTGTGGATCGGGCTGTGTCCACACTCCCACGGGAGACGGGCAGTGAGTGCGCAGTGTTGTTCTGGCTGTGTCCACTCACCCACGGGAGCCGGGCAGGCAAGGCGTTGTGTGGATCTGGCTGTGTCCACTACCTTAAGGTTGACGGGCAGAGAGGGTGCTGTGTGGATCTGGCTATGTCCACTGACTCATGGCAGACGAGCAGGCAGGGCCCAGTGCGGATCTGGCTATGTCCACTCACCCACGGCAGACGGGCAGGCAGGGCGCAGTGCGGATCTGGCTGTGTCCACTCACCCACGGGAGACGGGCAGGCAAGGTGCAGTGTGGATATGGCTGTGTCCACTCACCCACGGGAGACGGGCAGAAAGGGTGCTGAGTGGATCTGGCTATGTCCACTGACCCACGGCAGATGGGCAGGCAGGGCGCAGTGCGGATCTGGCTGTGTCCACTCACCCACGGCAGACTGGCAGGCAGGGCCTGTGCGGATCTGGCTGTGTCCACTACCCACAAGAGACGGGCAGGTAGGGCGCAGTGTGGATCAGGCTGTGTCCACTCACCCATGGCTGACGGGCAGGCAGGCTGCAGTGCGGATCTGGCTGTGACCACTCACCCACGGAAAACGGGCAGGCAAGGCACATGTGGATATGGCTGTGTCCACTTACCCACAAGAGACGGGCAGAGAGGGTGCTGTGTGGATCTGGCTATGTCCACTGACCCACAGCAGACGGGCAGGCAGGGCGCAGTGCGGATCTGGCTGTGTCCACTCACCCACGGGAGACGGGCAGAGAGGGTGCTGTGTGGATCTGGCTATGTCCACTCACACACGGGAGACAGTCAGGCAGGGAACAGTGTGGATCTGGCTGTGTCCACACACCAACGGGAGACAAGTAGTGAGGGCACAGTGTGGATCTGGCTTTGTCCACTCACTCACGGCAGACGGGCAGTCAGGGCGCTGTGGGGATCTGGCTGTGTCCATTCACCCACGGGAGACGGGCAGGCAGGGCACAGTGTGGATCTGGGTGTGTCCACTCACCCATGGGAGACGGGCAGAGAGGGTGTTGTGTCGATCTGGCTATGTCCACTCGCCACGGGAGACAGGCAGGCAGGGCACAGTGTGGATCTGGCTGTGTCCACACTCCCACGGGAGACGGGCAGTGAGAGCGCATTGTGGATCTGGCTGTGTCCACTCACCCAGGGCAGACTGGCAGGCAGGGCCTGTGCGGATCTGGCTGTTTCCACTCTCCCACGGGAAACGGGCAGGCAAGGCGCATTGTGGATCTGTCTGTGTCCACTCACCCACGGGAGACGGGCAGAGAGGGTGCTGTGTGGATCTGGCTATGTCCACTGACCCACCGCAGACGGGCAGGCAGGGCGCAGTGCGGATCTGGCTGTGTCCACTCACCCATGGCAAACGGGCAGGCAGGGCGCAGTGCGGATCTGGCTGTGTCCACTCACCCAAGGGAGACGGGGATGCAAGGCGCAGTGTGGATCTGGCTGTGTCCACTCACCCACGGGAGACGGGCAGAGAGGGTGCTGTGTGGATCTGGCTATGTCCACTGACCCACGGCAGACGGGCAGGCAGGACGCTGTGAGGATCTGGCTGTGTCCACTCACCCATGGCAGACGGGCAGGCAGGGCCTGTGCGCATCTGGCTGTGTCCACACACACACGGGCGACGGGCAGGCAAGGCGCAGTGTGGATCTGTCTGTGTCCACTCAACCACGGGAGACGGGCAGAGAGGGTGCTGTGTGGATCTGGCTATATCCACTGACCCACGGCAGATGGGCAGGCAGGGTGCAGTGTGGTTCTGGCTGTGTCCACTCACTCACAGGACACGGGCAGACACGGCGCAGTGCGGATCTGGCTATGTCCACTCACCCACAGCAGACGGGCAGGCAGGGAGCATTGCGGATCTGGCTGTGTCTACTCACCCACGGGAGACGGGCAGGCAAGGCGCAGTGTGGATCTGGCTATGTCCACTCACCCACGAAAGACGGGCAGGCAGGTCAGAGTACAGATCTGGCTGTGTCCACTCACCCACGGCAGACGGGCAGGCAGGGCGCAGTGCGGATCTGGCTGTGTCCACTCAACCACCGGAGACGGGCAGGCAAGGCGCAGTCTGGATCTGGCTGTGTCCACTCACCCACGGGAGACCGGCAGAGAGGGTGCTCTGTGGATCTGGCTATGTCCACTGACCCACGGCAGACGGGCAGGCAGGGCGCTGTGCGGATCTGGCTGTGTCCACTCACTCACGGCAGACGGGCAGGCAGGGCCTGTGCAGATCTGGCTGTGTCCACTAGCCACGGGAGACGGGCAGGCAGGGCGCAGTGTGGATCTGGCTGTGTCCACTCACCAACGGGAGACGGGCAGTGAGGGCGCAGTGCGGATGTGGCTGTGTCCACTCACCTACGGGAGACGGGCAGGCAGGGCGCAGTGCGGAACTGGCTGTGTCCACTCACCCCCGGCAGACGGACAGGCAGGGCGCAGTGCGGATCTGGCTTTGTCCACTCACCCAAGGGAGACGGGCAGTGAGGGCGCAGTGTGGATCTGGCTGTGTCCACTCACCCACGGGAGGCGGGCAGAGAGGGCGCTGTGTGCATCTGCCTGTGTCCACTGACCCACCGCAGACGGGCAAGCAGGGCGCAGTGCGGATCTGGCTGTGTCCACTCACCAACGGGAGACGGGCAGTGAGGGCGCAGTGCGGATGTGGCTGTGTCCACTCACCCACGGGAGACAGGCAGGCAGGGTGCAGTGCGGAACTGTCTGTGTCCACTCACCCCCGGCAGACAGGCAGGCAGGGCGCAGTGCAGATCTGGCTTTGTCCACTCACCCACGGGAGACGGGCAGTGAGGGCGCAGTGTGGATCTGGCTGTGTCCACTCACCCATGGCAGACGGGCAGTCAGGGCGCTGTGGGGATCTGGCTGTGTCCACTCACACACGGGAGACGGGCTGAGAGGGTGCTGTGTATATCTGGCTATGTGCACTGACCCACGGAAGACGGGCAGGCAGGGCGCAGTGCGGATCTGGCTGTGTCCACTCACCCACGGCAGACAGGCAGGCAGGGCGAGTGCAGATCTGGCTGTCTCCATTCACCAACGGGAGACGGGCAGGTAATGCGCACTGTGGATCTGGCTGTGTCCACTCACCCACGGGAGACGGGCAGAGAGGGTGCTGTGTGGATCTGGCTATGTCCACTGACCCACCGCAGACGAGCAGGCAGGACGCAGTGCGGATCTGGCTGTGTCCACTCACCTAAGGCAGACGGGCAGGCAGAGCGCAGTGCGGATTTGGCTGTGTCCACTCACCCACGGGAGACGGGCAGGCAAGGCGCAGTGTGGATCTGGCTGTGTCCACTCACCCCCGGGAGACGGGAAGAGAGGGTGCTGTGTGGATCAGGCTATGTCCACTGACACCCGGCATTCGGGCAGGCTGGGCGCAGTGCGGATCTGGCTGTGTCCACTCACCCACGGCAGACGGGCAGACTGGGCGAAGTGCAGATCTGGCTGTGTCCACTACCCACGGGAGACGGGCAGGCAGGGCGCAGTGCGGATCTGGCTGTGTCCACTCACCCACGGCAGACAGGCAGGCTGGGCGCAGTGCGGATCTGGCTGTGTCCACTACCCACAGGATACGGGCAGGGAGGGCGCAGTGTGGATCTGGCTGTGTCCACTCACCCACGGGAGACGGGCAGAGAGGGTGCTGTGTGGATCTGGCTATGTCCACTGACCCACGGCACACGGGCAGGCAGGGCGCAGTGCGGATCTGGCTGTGTCCACTCACTCTCGGCAGACGGGCAGGCTGGGCGAAGTGCGGATCTGGCTGTGTCCACTACCCACAGGATACGGGCAGGGAGGGCGCAGTGTGGATCTGTCTGTGTCCACTCACCCACAGGAGACGGTCAGAGAGGGTGCTGTGAATCTGGCTATGTCCACTGACCTACGGAAGACGTGCAGGCAGGGCACAGTGTGGATCTGGCTGTGTCCACACACCCACGGGAGACGGGCAATGAGGGCGCAGTGTGGATCTGTCTGTGTCCACTCACCCACGGGAGACGGGCAGTGAGGGCTCAGTGTGGATCTGGCTGTGTCCACTCACTCATGGGAGACGAGCAGTGAGAGCTCAGTGTGGATCTGGCTGTGTCCACTCACTCACGGGAGATGGGCAGTGAGGGCTCAGTGTGGATCTGGTTGTGTCCACTCACTCACGGGAGACGGGCAGTGAGTGCACCGTGTGGATCTGGCTATGTCCACTCATCCACGGGAGACGGGCAGAGAGGGTGCTGTGTGGATCTGGCTATGTCCACTGACCCACGGCAGACGGGCAGGCAAGGCGCAGTGTGGATCTCGCTGTGGCCATTCACCCACGGGAGACGGGCAGAGAGGGTGCTGTGTGGATCTTGCTATGTCCACTGACCCACGGCAGACGGGCAGGCAGGGCGCAGTGTGGATCTGTTTGTATCCACTCACCCACGGCAGACGTGCAGGCAGGGCGCAGTGCGGAACTGGCTGTGTCCACTCACCAACGGGAGACGGGCAGGCAGGGCGCAGTGTGGATCTGGCTGTGTCCACTCATCCACAGGAGACAGGCAGAGAGTGTGCTGTGTGGATCTGGCTATGTCCACTGACCCACGGCAGACGGGCAGGCAGGGCGCAGTGCGGATCTGGCTGTATCCACTCACCCACGGCAGACGGGCAGGCAGGGCGCAGTGCGGATCTGGCTGTGTCCACTAACCCATGGGAGATGGGCAGGCAGGGCGCAGTGTGGATCTGGCTGTGTCCACTCACCCACGGGAGACGGGCAGGCAGGGTGCAGTGTGGATCTGGCTGTGTCCACTCATCCACGGGAGACGGGCAGAGAGGGTGCTGTGTGGATCTGGCTATGTCCACTGACCCACGGCAGACGGGCAGGCAGGGCGCAGTGCGGATCTGGCTGTATCCACTCACCCACCGGAGACGGGCAGTGAGGGCGCAGTGTGGATCTGGTTGTGTCCACTGTCTCACGGGAAACGGACATTGAGTGCGCAGTGTGGATCTCGCTGTGTACACTCATGCACGGGAGACGGGCAGAGAGGGTGCTGTTTGGATCTGGCTATGTCCACTGACCCACGGCAGACGGGCAGGCAGGGCACAGTGTGGATCTGGCTGTGTCACTCACCCACGGGAGACGGGCACAGAGGGTGCTGTGTGGATCTGGCTGTGTCCACTGGCCCGACGGCAGATGGGTAGGCAGGGCGCAGTGCGGATCTGGCTGTGTCCACTCACCAACGTGAGACGGGCAGTGAGGGCACAGTGTGGATCTGGCTGTTTCCACTCACCCACGGGAGACGGGCAGAGAGGGTGCTGTGTGGATCTGGCTATGTCCACTGACCCACGGCAGACGGGCTGGCAGGGCACAGTGCGGATCTGGCTGTGTCCACTCACCCACGGCAGATGGTCAGGCAGGGCGCAGTGCGGTCCTGGTTGTGTCCACTCACCCACGGCATACGGGCAGGCAGGGCGCAGTGTGGATCTGGCTGTGTCCACTCACTCACGGGAGACGAGAAGTGAGAGCTCAGTGTGGATCTGGCTGTGTCCACTCACTCACGGGAGACGGGCAGTGACGGCTCAGTGTGGATCTGGCTGTGTCCACTCACTCACGGGAGATGGACAGTGAGTGCACAGTGTGGATCTGGCTGTGTCCACTCATCCACGGTTGACGGGCAGGCAGGGCACAGTGTGGAATTGGCTGTGTTCACACTCCCACGGGAGACGGGCAGTGAGAGCGCAGTGTGGATCTGGCTATGTCCACTCACCCAAGGGAGACGGGCAGAGAGGGTGCTGTGTGGATATAGCTGTGTCCACTGAACCATGGCAGACGGGTAAGCAGGGCGCAGTGCGGATCTGGCTGTGTCCACTCAACCATGGCAGACCGGCAGGCAGGGCGCAGTGCGGATCTGGCTTTGTCTACTCACCCACGGGAGACGGGCAGTGAGGGCGCAGTGGGGATCTGGCTGTGTCCAGTCACCCAAGGGAGATGGGCAGTGAGGGCGCAGTGTGGATCTGGCTGTGTCCACTCACCTAAGGTAGACGGGCAGTGAGGGCGCCGTGTTGATCTGGCTGTGTCCACTCACCTAAGGGAGATGGGCAGTGAGGGCGCAGTGTGGATCTGGCTGTGTCCACTCACCCACGGGAGACGGGCATGAGGGCGCAGTGTGGATCTGGTTGTGCCCACTGACCCACGGGAAACGGGCATTGAGGGCTCAGTGTGGATCTGGCTGTGTACACTCACCCACGGGAGACGGGCAGAGAGGGTGCTGTGTGGATCTGGCTATGTCCACTGACCCACGGCAGACGGGCAGGCAGGGCGCCGTGCGGATCTGGCTGTGTCCACTCACCCAAGGCAGACGGGAAGGCAGGGCACAGTGCGGATCTGGCTGTGTCCACTCACCCACGGGAGACGGACAGAGAGGGTGCTGTGTGGATCTGGCTATGTCCATTGACCAACGGCAGATGGGCAGGCAGGGTGCAGTGCGGATCTGGCTGTGTCCACTCACCCATGGCAGACGGGCAGGCAGGGCGCAGTGCGGATCCGGCTGTGTCCACTCACCCACGGCAGACGGGCAGGCAAGGCGCAGTGAGGATCTGGCTGTGTCCATTCACCCACGGGAGACGGGCAGAGAGGGTGCTGTGTGTATCTGGCTATGTCCACTGACCCACGGCAGACGGGCAGGCAGGGCGCAGTGCGGATCTGGCTGTGTCCACTCACCCATGAGAGACGGGTAAAGAGGGTGCTGTGTGTTTCTGGCTATGTCCACTGACCCACGGCAGACGGGCAGGCAGGGCGCAGTGCGGATCTGGCTGTGTCCACTCACCCACGGCAGATGGGCAGGCAGGGCGCAATGCGGATCTGGCTGTGTCCACTCACCCACGGGAGACGGGCAGGCAAGGCGCAGTGTGGATCTGGCTGTGTCCACTCACCCACGGGAGATGGACAGGCAGGGCGCAGAGTGGATCTTGCTGTGTCCACACACCCATGGGAGACGGGCAGGCACGGCGCAGTGTGAATGTGTCTGTGTCCACTCACCCACGGGAGATGGGCAGGCAGGGCGCTGTGTGGATCTGGCCGTGTCCACACACCCACGGGAGACGGGCAGGTAGGGCACAGTGTGTAACAGGCTGTGTCCACTCACCCACGGGAGACAGGCAGGCAGGGCACAGTGTGGATCTTGCCGTGTTCACACACCCAAGTCAGACGGGCAAGTAGGTCGCAGTGTGGAACTGTCTGTGTCCTCTCATCCACGGGAGATGTACAGGAATGTCGCATGTGGATGTGGCTGTGTCCACTCACCTACAGGAGACGGGCAGGCAGGGCAGAGTGTAGAAGTGGCTGTGTCCACTCACCCAAGGGAGACGGGCAGGAAGGGCTCTGTGTGGAACTAGCTGTGTCCACTCACCCACGGGAGACTGGCAGGCAGGGCGCAGTGTGAATGTGGCTGTGTCCACTCACCCACGGGAGACGGGTAGGCAGGGTGCAGTGTGGAACTTGCTGTGTCCACACAACCACCTGAGACGTCAGGTAGGGCGCTGTGTGGAACTGGCTATGTCCACTCACCCATGGGTGACGGGCAGGCAGGGTGGAGTATAGATTTGGCTGTGCCCACTCACACACGGGAGACGGGCAGGAAGGGCGCAGTGTGGATCTTGCCGTATCCACACACCCACGGGAGACTGGCAGGCAGGGCGCAGTGTGGATGTGGCTGTGTCCAATCACACATCTGTGACTGGCAGGCAGGGCGCAGTTTGGAACTGGCAGTGTCCACAACCACCACCAGAGACGGGCAGGCAGGACTCTGTGTGGATGTGCCTGTCTCCACTCAGCCACGGAAGATTGGCAGGCAGGGCGCAGTGTGGAAATGGTAGTGTCTACTCACCTACGGGAGATGGGCAGGCAGGGCGCAGTGTGGAACTGGCTGTGTCCACACACGCACCGGAGACGGGCAGGCAGGGCTCTGTGTGCAACTGGCTGTGACCACACACCCACAGTAGATGGGCAGGCAGGGCGCAGTGTAGATCTGGCTGTGTCCACTCACTCACTGAAGACGGGCAGGCTGGGTGCCGTGTGCATCTGACTGTGTCCACACACCCATGGGAGACGGGCAGGCTGGGCGTCGTGTGGATCCGGCTGTGTGCATACACCCATGGGAGACTGCCAGGCAGGGTTCTGTGTGGAACTCGCTGTGTCCACACACCCACGGGAGACGGGCATGCAGAGTGCAGTGTGGTTCTGGCCGTGTCCACATACCCATGGGAGACGGGCAGGCAGGGCACTGTGTGTATCTGGTTGTGTCCACTAACCCATGGGAGACGGGCAGGCAGGGTGCAGTGTGGATCTGGCTGTGTCCACTCACCCACGGGAGACGGGCAGGCAGGGCGCTGTGTGTATCTGGCTGTGTCCACACACCCATGGGAGACGTGCAGGCTGGGCGCCGTGTGGATCTGGTTGTGTCGACACACTCATGAGAGACGGGCAGGCAGGGCACTGTGTGGATCTGGCTATGTCCACTAACATACGGGAGACGGGCAGGCAGGTCGCAGCACTGTGTGGATCTGGCTGTGTCTACTCACCCACGGTAGACGGGCAGGCAGGGGGCTGTGTGGATGTGGCTGTGTCCACTCACGCACGGGAGACGGGCAGGCTGGGCGCCGTGTGGATGTTGCCGTGTACACACACTCACGGAGACGGGCAGGGAGGGCGCTATGTGGATCTGGCTGTGTCCACTCACCCACGGCAGACGGGCAGGCAGGGCGCTGTGTGGAACATGCTGTGTCCACACATCCATGGGAGATGGTCAGAAAGGGTGCTGTGTGGATGTGGCTGTGTCCACTCACCCACGGGATTCGGGCAGGCTGGGCGCCGTGTGGATATGGTTGTGTCGACACACTCATGGGAGATGGGCAGGCAGGGCGCTGTGTGGATCTGGCTGTGTCCACACACCCACCAGAGACGGGCAGGCAGGGCGCTGTGTGGATCTGGCTGTGTCCAATCACCCATGGGAGACGGGCATCAGGGCGCTGTGTGGATCTGGCTGTGTCCACACACCCACCGGAGACGGGCATGCAGGGCGCTGTGTGGATCTGTCTGTGTCCATTCACCCATGGGAGACGGGCAGGCAGGGCGCTGTGTGGATATGGCTGTGTCCACACACCCACCGGAGACGGGCAGGCAGGGTGCTGTGTGGATCTGGCTGTGTCCACTCACACATGGTTGACGGGCAAGCAGGGCGCAGTGTCGAAATGGCTGTGTACACACACCCACAAGAGACGGGCAGGCAGGGCGCTGTGTGGATGTGGCTATCTCCACTCACCCACAGGAGACTGGCAGGCAGGGTGCAGTGTGGAACTGGCTGTGTCCACTCAACCACGGGAGAAGGACAGGCAGGGTGCAGTGTGGATCTGGCTTGTCCAATCTCCAATGGGTGACGGGCAGGCAGGGCGCAGTGTGGAACTGGCTGTGTCCACTCACCCACGGAAGATGGGCAGGCAGGGTGCAGTGTGGATCTGGCTGTGATCACTCACCCATGGGTGACGGGCAAGCAGGACGCAGTGTGGAAATGGCTGTGTCCACACACCCACCAGAGACGGGCAGGCAGGGCATGTGTAGATGTGGCTGTCTCCACTCACCCACGGGAGACGGGCAGGCAGGGCGCAGTGTGGAACTGGCTGTGTCTACTCACCCACGGGAGACGGTCAAGCAGGGTGCTGTGTGGATGTCGCTGTGTCAACACACCCACGGGAGACGGGCAGGCTGGGAGCCGTGTGGATCTGGCTGTGTCCACACACAAACGGGAGAGGGGCATGCAGGGCGCAGTGTGCATCTGGCTGTGTCCACTCACGCATGGGTGACGAGAAGGCAGAGCGCAGTGTGGAACTGGCTATGTCCACACACCTACGGGAGACGGTCAGGCAGTGCTCTGTGTGGAACTGACTGTGTCCACACAAGCACAGTAGACGTGCAGGCCGGGCGCAGTGTGGATCTAGCTGTGTCCACTCACCCATGGGTGACGGGCAGGCTAGGCGCAGTGTGGAACTGGCTGTGTCCACTCACCCATGGGAGACGGGCATGCAGGGCGCAGTACGGATGTGGAGGTGTCCACTCACCAAAGGGAGATGGGCAGGCAGGGCTCTGTGTGGAACTGGCTGTGTCCACTTACTCACGGGAGACGGGCAGGCAGGGCGTCGTGTGGATGTGGCTGTGTCCAAAAACCCAAGGGAGACGGTCAGTCAGGCGCAGTTTGGATGTGGCTGTGTCCACTGAACCATGGGAGACGGGCAGGCTGTTCGCCGTGTGGATCTGGCTGTGTCCACTCACCCACGGGAGAAGGGCAGGCAGGGCACAGTGTGGATCTGGCTGTATCCACTCACCCATGGGTGACATGCAGGCTGGGCTATGTGTGGAACTGTCATTGTCCACACATCCACGGGACACGGGCAGACAGGGAGCAGTGTGGAACTTGCTGTGTCCACACATCAAACAGACGGGTAGGCAGGACGCTGTGTGGACGTGGCTGTGTCTACTCACCCATGGGAGACATGTTGGCTTGGCGCCGTGTGGATTTATTGTGTCCCCTAACCCACGGGAGACGGGTGGCAGTGCGCTGTGTGGAACTTCTTGTGTCCACACACCCAGCAGAGACAGGCGGACAGGGCGCAGTGTGGATGTGACTGTGTAAACTCACCCACGGGAGACGGGCAGTCAGGGCGCAGTGTGGAACTGGCTGTGTCCACACACCAAAGGGACACAGGCAGGCAGGGCGCAGTGTGGATCAGGCTGTGTCCACTCACCCATGGGTGACAGGAAGGAAGGGCTCTGTGTGGATCTAGCTGTTTCCACACACCCATGGGAAATGGGCAGGCCGTGCGCTGTGTCGATCTGCGTGTGTCCACACACCCATGGGGGACGGTCAGACAGGGTGCCAGACCTTTGGTCTGAGACCTGACAGTCCAGAAGCCACGCATGCTGCCGCGTGACGGCGGTGTCGCGGCTTGGGACAAGAGGAGGCCCCACGGTGCGGGCTGGGGCGCCAGGCACCGCGGCGGGCGCTGAGGGTGGGGGTGACCCCCGCCCCGGGCCGCCGCCTCGCTCCCAGAGAGGGGACAGAACAAGAGGCAAAACAAAAAAAAAAAAAAAAAGAAGAAGAAGCCTACGGCACCCGGTATTCCCAGGCGGTCTCCCATCCAAGTACTAACCAGGCCCGACCCTGCTTAGCTTCCAAGACCAGACGAGATCGGGCGCGTTCAGGGTGGTGTGGCCCTAGACGGCGGAGGGCGCCCCTGCCCCGCTCAAGAAGCCGAGCCTCTCTGCGCTTCCCCGCCGCCTCCTCCCCCCCCAGGCCCCGCACCGGCGCTGACCCGCACCGGGCGGGCCTGTTGAGTTCACCGGCCGGGTCCGGCGGGCTCCGAGGGACGGGGGTTACAGGCGGGGCGGGGCGGGGCGGGCCGGGGTGGGGGGCTGTCTCTCTATACACACACACACACACACACACACACTCACACTCACTCACTCACACTCACACAAGATGCGCCTCCACGGCTGGACTCGCCAAGGTGGAGACCTTCCAGCCCCCTTCCTCTCCTCGCCTGGCCCACCCCCAGCTCGTGGCCGCCCCCGCCGCCGCCGCCGCCGCCGATTGGGCACGCGCGGGTCGCCCGCCCTTTGACCCCAGGCAGGGGCCGCCCTCCCCGACAACCCCTTTCAGCTGCGCCCCCCACCCTGTGGGTGGGCTGCCGCCTATTCCCCCGGGCCCGGGCTGGGGCACAGCGCATGGGGGAGGGGAGCGAGTGTATGGGGCGTCTCTCTCTCTCTCTAGGGATGTGTCCCATGGGTGGGGTGGCGTGGTTAGTGGGGCGCTGAAGAAATCAGTCCCCTCCATCTCCTACCTCTGGAAAACGCCCAAGCCCTTGGAGAACTGCCGGCAACGCGACCGTGGGGGCCGGGACCCTCCTCTGTGTCCTCCTGTGGCCCAGTCCAAGGGGCCTGGGCCTGGCCGGGGCTGCATTGGACCCCGACCCCCCTGGCGTGTGGACTCGCTAAAAATCGGCGATTAGATATTGGATTCCAGCTTCATTGAGGTCATTTCACTAATGAGTGCACCGGAAAGAGTTTCCTAATCCATCTGTGAGGGTGGCAACTGAAAGAGAATTTTAAAGCTGACAGAATAGGCGAGGAAAGGCATAGGAGATTTCCACACCCAGTAAGGAAGCCTTTCCCGAAATGGAAGAAAGAAACGAGCAAACAGAGACACCGGTAGCCCGCCAGGATCAGAGTCTGCCCCCGAGAGAAAGTACCCTGACCAGGTTCACCCGTGGGTGGGTGGCGAGCTAGCGGCATTCAGAAGAGCGAGGCCCGCAGTCTGTGCAGAAGACACCTGCACTCGGGTGTGTGTGGCGGCGCGATTCACAAGCAGCTCCAGATGTTAAGCCAAGGAGAAGCCAGGGAGTTCCCAACGCCCCAGGTGTCCTCAGCCCACGACTGGCTGCTGGGGGAATGCGAAGCCCGGCTCCTTGTCTCAGAGCGGGACAACCAGGAGGTGTGACGTACACCCCGGGGTTCCCAGGAGGATCAGGCTGAAGCTGGGACTTGGCCTGAAAGTGTCCCCTCGCACGGCCACCCCCTTCCCCTTCCTGCTCCTCTACTCCTGGTGCCCCTCCATCCAGGGGCCAGACCTTAAAGAGTCACCCGCAAGAGAATCCTGGTCCCAAAGGAGCCTTCTGGGGGACCCGTGCTGAGAGAGGTTGTGGGCATGGCCCGCTGGGGCTCTGCCCGACCCAGGGCTGAGAGATGCAACCTCCCAGCTCTGGGTCCCTGCAGGGGAAGCGTTGGCAAGCACAGGGCCAGTCCTCCAAAGGCCCAGGTGCAGGGAGCCCAGGCCAAGCAGCCTGTGGAAGAAGCCACCCCGGGAACACGACTGCAGGCCACGGCCCTTCCCACCTCCTCCTCCTCCTCCTCCTCCTGCTCCTCCACCCCCCCCCCGACCTCCCACCCCCACCCCCGACATGGCGCAGGGCTCAGAGACACCTCAGACACTTGCTACCCAAAGTGCAAAGGGCATCAGTTGCTCCTCCAAACCCCCCCCCGCCCAGCAGACCGCGTTGTCCAGCCAGCCCCCGGGCCTCCCTGGGGTGCCCAGCACAAAAGTGCAGACAACCACCGGACCCTCAATCTCAGTTTTCGGATGTTTTTGCCACTCTAAGGACCCGCAGGCCAGCTGGGCCTTCTGGCAGGACAGAGAGCCCCGGAATCCGACGTGGAGAGCTGGGTGTACGTCCCCACGAGGAGGCGGTCCCCACCTCCGCGGCTCTCCCCTTGCGGGGGGGGGAAAAGCAGCCACGGGGCCTCAGAGAAGACACCAGGCTGGGCGCCCGCCCCACAGTGGGGGCACGTCCCCCGCAGGCCACTTAGCGACGGCCGCCGGCCGGCGGACGGTTGGGTGGCGCGAGACGCTGCGGCCGCCCTGCTACCGGGTTCCTGGGAGGGCGTCCTGGAACCAGCGTCCACACCAAGCCCTTGGAAGGCCCAGGCGACGGAGGAGCCCCGTCAGGCAGGGGCCGAGGACGGTGACGGCCCGGGCGGGGAGGAGCGTGTCAGGCAGGGGCAGAGGACGGTGACAGGTGACAGGCCGGGCGGGAAGGAGTCAGTCAGGCAGGGGCCGAGGAGGAGACGGGGCTGGGTAAGGGTTAGGGTTAGAGTCAGGGCACAAGTCACAATCGCAAAGACCTGGAAGCGACCCGAGTGCCCATCGACCCACGAGTGCGTAAATGAAATGTGGCGCGTGGACACCACGGAGTGCTATTCAGCTAGGAGGAGCAGCGGTGAGAGGGCACCTCTCGTGGTTCTCCTGGCCAGAGCTGGAACCCGTTCCAGTAAGCCAGGTAGCCCAAGAATGGACACACGAGCACCACGTGCTCGCGCTCACCAGCAAATGGGTACGAACCGACGGACACCCAAGTGGACACAGAGGAATCACCTTCATCGGGTGGGTGTCGGGCGGGTGGGGGGAGGGGATGGGCATACACCTCCATTAGGAATGGGGTGGGTGCGCACCGACTGGGGGATGGGCGCACTTGAGGCTCTGACCCGAGGGGGGAGGCTGGGAGAGGGCAACGTACCCGACCTTAACATTGGTACCCCCACAATACGCTGGAACAACATCAGAGGTTAATGAATAAGAACACAGGGGGGAGGGGGGCACGGGCAACACATGTCACCTTAATACTTGGACTCCCATCATCTGCTTGAAAAGAGAGAGAAAAGAAAATGCAATCATAGAGATAAGAGACACTTTTTAAACATAATGAATCCGAAGAGAAAAGTAAAAGGAGGCCTGTGGGGCAGGTCTGGGTGTGACTCCGGATCCCCCAACATCAGGTGCCACCACCAAAGATTCCTACGTGTAGCCCATAGAACCCCAAAAGCAACGGGACGAGTTCTGGTCACATACTCCCTCAAAATGACATCCTGGCCTTCTTCTGGAACTCCCTCCCCTCTCAGACTCTCAAGGTTTCCTCCAGCGTGTCGGTTCCCACGGAGCAGACCTTTGGTCTGAGACCTGACAGTCCAGAAGCCACGCATGCTGCCGCGTGACGGCGGTGTCGCGGCTTGGGACAAGAGGAGGCCCCACGGTGCGGGCTGGGGCGCCAGGCACCGCGGCGGGCGCTGAGGGTGGGGGTGACCCCCGCCCCGGGCCGCCGCCTCGCTCCCAGAGAGGGGACAGAACAAGAGGCAAAACAAAAAAAAAAAAAAAAAAAGAAGAAGCCTACGGCACCCGGTATTCCCAGGCGGTCTCCCATCCAAGTACTAACCAGGCCCGACCCTGCTTAGCTTCTGAGACCAGACGAGATCGGGCGCGTTCAGGGTGGTGTGGCCCTAGACGGCGGAGGGCGCCCCTGCCCCGCTCAAGAAGCCGAGCCTCTCTGCGCTTTCCCGCCGCCTCCTCCCGCCCCAGGCCCCGCGCCAGCGCTGACCCGCACCGGGCGGGCCTGTTGAGTTCACCGGCCGGGTCCGGCGGGCTCCGAGGGACGGGGGTGACAGGCGGGGTGGGGCGGGGCGGGCAGGGAGCGGCGGGCCGGGGTGGGGGGCTGTCTCTCTATACACACACACACACACACACACACACTCACACTCACACTCACTCACTCACACTCACACAAGATGCGCCTCCACGGCTGGACTCGCCAAGGTGGAGACCTTCCAGCCCCCTTCCTCTCCTCGCCTGGCCCACCCCCAGCTCGTGGCCGCCCCCGCCGCCGCCGCCGATTGCGCACGCGCGGGTCGCCCGCCCTTTGACCCCAGGCAGGGGCCGCCCTCCCCGACAACCCCTTTCAGCTGCGCCCCCCACCCTGTGGGTGGGCTGCCGCCTATTCCCCCGGGCCCGGGCTGGGGCACAGCGCATGGGGGAGGGGAGCGAGTGTATGGGGCGTCTCTCTCTCTCTCTAGGGATGTGTCCCATGGGTGGGGTGGCGTGGTTAGTGGGGCGCTGAAGAAATCAGTCCCCTCCATCTCCTACCTCTGGAAAACGCCCAAGCCCTTGGAGAACTGCCGGCAACGCGACCGTGGGGGCCGGGACCCTCCTCTGTGTCCTCCTGTGGCCCAGTCCAAGGGGCCTGGGCCTGGCCGGGGCTGCATTGGACCCCGACCCCCCTGGCGTGTGGACTCGCTAAAAATCGGCGATTAGATATTGGATTCCAGCTTCATTGAGGTCATTTCACTAATGAGTGCACCGGAAAGAGTTTCCTAATCCATCTGTGAGGGTGGCAACTGAAAGAGAATTTTAAAGCTGACAGAATAGGCGAGGAAAGGCATAGGAGATTTCCACACCCAGTAAGGAAGCCTTTCCCGAAATGGAAGAAAGAAACGAGCAAACAGAGACACCGGTAGCCCGCCAGGATCAGAGTCTGCCCCCGAGAGAAAGTACCCTGACCAGGTTCACCCGTGGGTGGGTGGCGAGCTAGCGGCATTCAGAAGAGCGAGGCCCGCAGTCTGTGCAGAAGACACCTGCACTCGGGTGTGTGTGGCGGCGCGATTCACAAGCAGCTCCAGATGTTAAGCCAAGGAGAAGCCAGGGAGTTCCCAACGCCCCAGGTGTCCTCAGCCCACGACTGGCTGCTGGGGGAATGCGAAGCCCGGCTCCTTGTCTCAGAGCGGGACAACCAGGAGGTGTGACGTACACCCCGGGGTTCCCAGGAGGATCAGGCTGAAGCTGGGACTTGGCCTGAAAGTGTCCCCTCGCACGGCCACCCCCTTCCCCTTCCTGCTCCTCTACTCCTGGTGCCCCTCCATCCAGGGGCCAGACCTTAAAGAGTCACCCGCAAGAGAATCCTGGTCCCAAAGGAGCCTTCTGGGGGACCCGTGCTGAGAGAGGTTGTGGGCATGGCCCGCTGGGGCTCTGCCCGACCCAGGGCTGAGAGATGCAACCTCCCAGCTCTGGGTCCCTGCAGGGGAAACGTTGGCAAGCACAGGGCCAGTCCTCCAAAGGCCCAGGTGCAGGGAGCCCAGGCCAAGCAGCCTGTGGAAGAAGCCACCCCGGGAACACGACTGCAGGCCACGGCCCTTCCCACCTCCTCCTCCTCCTCCTCCTCCTGCTCCTCCACCCCCCCCGACCTCCCACCCCCACCCCCGACATGGCGCAGGGCTCAGAGACACCTCAGACACTTGCTACCCAAAGTGCAAAGGGCATCAGTTGCTCCTCCAAACCCCCCCCCCCGCCCAGCAGACCGCGTTGTCCAGCCAGCCCCGGGCCTCCCTGAGGTGCCCAGCACAAAAGTGCAGACAACCACCGGACCCTCAATCTCAGTTTTCGGATGTTTTTGCCACTCTAAGGACCCGCAGGCCAGCTGGGCCATCTGGCAGGACAGAGAGCCCCGGAATCCGACGTGGAGAGCTGGGTGTACGTCCCCACGAGGAGGCGGTCCCCACCTCCGCGGCTCTCCCCTTGCGGGGGGGGAAAAGCAGCCACGGGGCCTCAGAGAAGACACCAGGCTGGGCGCCCGCCCCACAGTGGGGCACGTCCCCCGCAGGCCACTTAGCGACGGCCGCCGGCCGGCGGACGGTTGGGTGGCGCGAGACGCTGCGGCCGCCCTGCTACCGGGTTCCTGGGAGGGCGTCCTGGAACCAGCGTCCACACCAAGCCCTTGGAAGGCCCAGGCGACGGAGGAGCCCCGTCAGGCAGGGGCCGAGGACGGTGACGGCCCGGGCGGGGAGGAGCGTGTCAGGCAGGGGCAGAGGACGGTGACAGGTGACAGGCCGGGCGGGAAGGAGTCAGTCAGGCAGGGGCCGAGGAGGAGACGGGGCTGGGTAAGGGTTAGGGTTAGAGTCAGGGCACAAGTCACAATCGCAAAGACCTGGAAGCGACCCGAGTGCCCATCGACCCACGAGTGCGTAAATGAAATGTGGCGCGTGGACACCACGGAGTGCTATTCAGCTAGGAGGAGCAGCGGTGAGAGGGCACCTCTCGTGGTTCTCCTGGCCAGAGCTGGAACCCGTTCCAGTAAGCCAGGTAGCCCAAGAATGGACACACGAGCACCACGTGCTCGCGCTCACCAGCAAATGGGTACGAACCGACGGACACCCAAGTGGACACAGAGGAATCACCTTCATCGGGTGGGTGTCGGGCGGGTGGGGGGAGGGGATGGGCATACACCTCCATTAGGAATGGGGTGGGTGCGCACCGACTGGGGGATGGGCGCACTTGAGGCTCTGACCCGAGGGGGGAGGCTGGGAGAGGGCAACGTACCCGACCTTAACATTGGTACCCCCACAATACGCTGGAACAACATCAGAGGTTAATGAATAAGAACACAGGGGGGAGGGGGGCACGGGCAACACATGTCACCTTAATACTTGGACTCCCATCATCTGCTTGAAAAGAGAGAGAAAAGAAAATGCAATCATAGAGATAAGAGACACTTTTTAAACATAATGAATCCGAAGAGAAAAGTAAAAGGAGGCCTGTGGGGCAGGTCTGGGTGTGACTCCGGATCCCCCAACATCAGGTGCCACCACCAAAGATTCCTACGTGTAGCCCATAGAACCCCAAAAGCAACGGGACGAGTTCTGGTCACATACTCCCTCAAAATGACATCCTGGCCTTCTTCTGGAACTCCCTCCCCTCTCAGACTCTCAAGGTTTCCTCCAGCGTGTCGGTTCCCACGGAGCAGACCTTTGGTCTGAGACCTGACAGTCCAGAAGCCACGCATGCTGCCGCGTGACGGCGGTGTCGCGGCTTGGGACAAGAGGAGGCCCCACGGTGCGGGCTGGGGCGCCAGGCACCGCGGCGGGCGCTGAGGGTGGGGGTGACCCCCGCCCCGGGCCGCCGCCTCGCTCCCAGAGAGGGGACAGAACAAGAGGCAAAACAAAAAAAAAAAAAAAAAAAAAAAGAAGCCTACGGCACCCGGTATTCCCAGGCGGTCTCCCATCCAAGTACTAACCAGGCCCGACCCTGCTTAGCTTCCGAGACCAGACGAGATCGGGCGCGTTCAGGGTGGTGTGGCCCTAGACGGCGGAGGGCGCCCCTGCCCCGCTCAAGAAGCCGAGCCTCTCTGCGCTTCCCCGCCGCCTCCTCCCGCCCCAGGCCCCGCGCCGGCGCTGACCCGCACCGGGCGGGCCTGTTGAGTTCACCGGCCGGGTCCGGCGGGCTCCGAGGGACGGGGGTGACAGGCGGGGTGGGGCGGGGCGGGCAGGGAGCGGCGGGCCGGGGTGGGGGGCTGTCTCTCTATACACACACACACACACACACACACACTCACACTCACACTCACTCACTCACACTCACACAAGATGCGCCTCCACGGCTGGACTCGCCAAGGTGGAGACCTTCCAGCCCCCTTCCTCTCCTCGCCTGGCCCACCCCCAGCTCGTGGCCGCCGCCGCCGCCGCCGCCGATTGGGCACGCGCGGGTCGCCCGCCCTTTGACCCCAGGCAGGGGCCGCCCTCCCCGACAACCCCTTTCAGCTGCGCCCCCCACCCTGTGGGTGGGCTGCCGCCTATTCCCCCGGGCCCGGGCTGGGGCACAGCGCATGGGGGAGGGGAGCGAGTGTATGGGGCGTCTCTCTCTCTCTCTAGGGATGTGTCCCATGGGTGGGGTGGCGTGGTTAGTGGGGCGCTGAAGAAATCAGTCCCCTCCATCTCCTACCTCTGGAAAACGCCCAAGCCCTTGGAGAACTGCCGGCAACGCGACCGTGGGGGCCGGGACCCTCCTCTGTGTCCTCCTGTGGCCCAGTCCAAGGGGCCTGGGCCTGGCCGGGGCTGCATTGGACCCCGACCCCCCTGGCGTGTGGACTCGCTAAAAATCGGCGATTAGATATTGGATTCCAGCTTCATTGAGGTCATTTCACTAATGAGTGCACCGGAAAGAGTTTCCTAATCCATCTGTGAGGGTGGCAACTGAAAGAGAATTTTAAAGCTGACAGAATAGGCGAGGAAAGGCATAGGAGATTTCCACACCCAGTAAGGAAGCCTTTCCCGAAA
>NC_134109.1:0-7500 GCF_040939455.1 Microcebus murinus
AACCCTAACCCTAACCCTAACCCTAACCCTAACCCTAACCCTAACCCTAACCCTAACCCTAACCCTAACCCTAACCCTAACCCTAACCCTAACCCTAACCCTAACCCTAACCCTAACCCTAACCCTAACCCTAACCCTAACCCTAACCCTAACCCTAACCCTAACCCTAACCCTAACCCTCCTAACCCTAACCCTAACCCTAACCCTAACCCTAACCCTAACCCTAACCCTAACCCTAACCCTAACCCTAACCCTAACCCTAACCCTAACCCTAACCCTAACCCTAACCCTAACCCTAACCCTAACCCTAACCCTAACCCTAACCCTAACCCTAACCCTAACCCTAACCCTAACCCTAACCCTAACCCTAACCCTAACCCTAACCCTAACCCTAACCCTAACCCTAACCCTAACCCTAACCCTAACCCTAACCCTAACCCTAACCCTAACCCTAACCCTAACCCTAACCCTAACCCTAACCCTAACCCTAACCCTAACCCTAACCCTAACCCTAACCCTAACCCTAACCCTAACCCTAACCCTAACCCTAACCCTAACCCTAACCCTAACCCTAACCCTAACCCTAACCCTAACCCTAACCCTAACCCTAACCCTAACCCTAACCCTAACCCTAACCCTAACCCTAACCCTAACCCTAACCCTAACCCTAACCCTAACCCTAACCCTAACCCTAACCCTAACCCTAACCCTAACCCTAACCCTAACCCTAACCCTAACCCTAACCCTAACCCTAACCCTAACCCTAACCCTAACCCTAACCCTAACCCTAACCCTAACCCTAACCCTAACCCTAACCCTAACCCTAACCCTAACCCTAACCCTAACCCTAACCCTAACCCTAACCCTAACCCTAACCCTAACCCTAACCCTAACCCTAACCCTAACCCTAACCCTAACCCTAACCCTAACCCTAACCCTAACCCTAACCCTAACCCTAACCCTAACCCTAACCCTAACCCTAACCCTAACCCTAACCCTAACCCTAACCCTAACCCTAACCCTAACCCTAACCCTAACCCTAACCCTAACCCTAACCCTAACCCTAACCCTAACCCTAACCCTAACCCTAACCCTAACCCTAACCCTAACCCTAACCCTAACCCTAACCCTAACCCTAACCCTAACCCTAACCCTAACCCTAACCCTAACCCTAACCCTAACCCTAACCCTAACCCTAACCCTAACCCTAACCCTAACCCTAACCCTAACCCTAACCCTAACCCTAACCCTAACCCTAACCCTAACCCTAACCCTAACCCTAACCCTAACCCTAACCCTAACCCTAACCCTAACCCTAACCCTAACCCTAACCCTAACCCTAACCCTAACCCTAACCCTAACCCTAACCCTAACCCTAACCCTAACCCTAACCCTAACCCTAACCCTAACCCTAACCCTAACCCTAACCCTAACCCTAACCCTAACCCTAACCCTAACCCTAACCCTAACCCTAACCCTAACCCTAACCCTAACCCTAACCCTAACCCTAACCCTAACCCTAACCCTAACCCTAACCCTAACCCTAACCCTAACCCTAACCCTAACCCTAACCCTAACCCTAACCCTAACCCTAACCCTAACCCTAACCCTAACCCTAACCCTAACCCTAACCCTAACCCTAACCCTAACCCTAACCCTAACCCTAACCCTAACCCTAACCCTAACCCTAACCCTAACCCTAACCCTAACCCTAACCCTAACCCTAACCCTAACCCTAACCCTAACCCTAACCCTAACCCTAACCCTAACCCTAACCCTAACCCTAACCCTAACCCTAACCCTAACCCTAACCCTAACCCTAACCCTAACCCTAACCCTAACCCTAACCCTAACCCTAACCCTAACCCTAACCCTAACCCTAACCCTAACCCTAACCCTAACCCTAACCCTAACCCTAACCCTAACCCTAACCCTAACCCTAACCCTAACCCTAACCCTAACCCTAACCCTAACCCTAACCCTAACCCTAACCCTAACCCTAACCCTAACCCTAACCCTAACCCTAACCCTAACCCTAACCCTAACCCTAACCCTAACCCTAACCCTAACCCTAACCCTAACCCTAACCCTAACCCTAACCCTAACCCTAACCCTAACCCTAACCCTAACCCTAACCCTAACCCTAACCCTAACCCTAACCCTAACCCTAACCCTAACCCTAACCCTAACCCTAACCCTAACCCTAACCCTAACCCTAACCCTAACCCTAACCCTAACCCTAACCCTAACCCTAACCCTAACCCTAACCCTAACCCTAACCCTAACCCTAACCCTAACCCTAACCCTAACCCTAACCCTAACCCTAACCCTAACCCTAACCCTAACCCTAACCCTAACCCTAACCCTAACCCTAACCCTAACCCTAACCCTAACCCTAACCCTAACCCTAACCCTAACCCTAACCCTAACCCTAACCCTAACCCTAACCCTAACCCTAACCCTAACCCTAACCCTAACCCTAACCCTAACCCTAACCCTAACCCTAACCCTAACCCTAACCCTAACCCTAACCCTAACCCTAACCCTAACCCTAACCCTAACCCTAACCCTAACCCTAACCCTAACCCTAACCCTAACCCTAACCCTAACCCTAACCCTAACCCTAACCCTAACCCTAACCCTAACCCTAACCCTAACCCTAACCCTAACCCTAACCCTAACCCTAACCCTAACCCTAACCCTAACCCTAACCCTAACCCTAACCCTAACCCTAACCCTAACCCTAACCCTAACCCTAACCCTAACCCTAACCCTAACCCTAACCCTAACCCTAACCCTAACCCTAACCCTAACCCTAACCCTAACCCTAACCCTAACCCTAACCCTAACCCTAACCCTAACCCTAACCCTAACCCTAACCCTAACCCTAACCCTAACCCTAACCCTAACCCTAACCCTAACCCTAACCCTAACCCTAACCCTAACCCTAACCCTAACCCTAACCCTAACCCTAACCCTAACCCTAACCCTAACCCTAACCCTAACCCTAACCCTAACCCTAACCCTAACCCTAACCCTAACCCTAACCCTAACCCTAACCCTAACCCTAACCCTAACCCTAACCCTAACCCTAACCCTAACCCTAACCCTAACCCTAACCCTAACCCTAACCCTAACCCTAACCCTAACCCTAACCCTAACCCTAACCCTAACCCTAACCCTAACCCTAACCCTAACCCTAACCCTAACCCTAACCCTAACCCTAACCCTAACCCTAACCCTAACCCTAACCCTAACCCTAACCCTAACCCTAACCCTAACCCTAACCCTAACCCTAACCCTAACCCTAACCCTAACCCTAACCCTAACCCTAACCCTAACCCTAACCCTAACCCTAACCCTAACCCTAACCCTAACCCTAACCCTAACCCTAACCCTAACCCTAACCCTAACCCTAACCCTAACCCTAACCCTAACCCTAACCCTAACCCTAACCCTAACCCTAACCCTAACCCTAACCCTAACCCTAACCCTAACCCTAACCCTAACCCTAACCCTAACCCTAACCCTAACCCTAACCCTAACCCTAACCCTAACCCTAACCCTAACCCTAACCCTAACCCTAACCCTAACCCTAACCCTAACCCTAACCCTAACCCTAACCCTAACCCTAACCCTAACCCTAACCCTAACCCTAACCCTAACCCTAACCCTAACCCTAACCCTAACCCTAACCCTAACCCTAACCCTAACCCTAACCCTAACCCTAACCCTAACCCTAACCCTAACCCTAACCCTAACCCTAACCCTAACCCTAACCCTAACCCTAACCCTAACCCTAACCCTAACCCTAACCCTAACCCTAACCCTAACCCTAACCCTAACCCTAACCCTAACCCTAACCCTAACCCTAACCCTAACCCTAACCCTAACCCTAACCCTAACCCTAACCCTAACCCTAACCCTAACCCTAACCCTAACCCTAACCCTAACCCTAACCCTAACCCTAACCCTAACCCTAACCCTAACCCTAACCCTAACCCTAACCCTAACCCTAACCCTAACCCTAACCCTAACCCTAACCCTAACCCTAACCCTAACCCTAACCCTAACCCTAACCCTAACCCTAACCCTAACCCTAACCCTAACCCTAACCCTAACCCTAACCCTAACCCTAACCCTAACCCTAACCCTAACCCTAACCCTAACCCTAACCCTAACCCTAACCCTAACCCTAACCCTAACCCTAACCCTAACCCTAACCCTAACCCTAACCCTAACCCTAACCCTAACCCTAACCCTAACCCTAACCCTAACCCTAACCCTAACCCTAACCCTAACCCTAACCCTAACCCTAACCCTAACCCTAACCCTAACCCTAACCCTAACCCTAACCCTAACCCTAACCCTAACCCTAACCCTAACCCTAACCCTAACCCTAACCCTAACCCTAACCCTAACCCTAACCCTAACCCTAACCCTAACCCTAACCCTAACCCTAACCCTAACCCTAACCCTAACCCTAACCCTAACCCTAACCCTAACCCTAACCCTAACCCTAACCCTAACCCTAACCCTAACCCTAACCCTAACCCTAACCCTAACCCTAACCCTAACCCTAACCCTAACCCTAACCCTAACCCTAACCCTAACCCTAACCCTAACCCTAACCCTAACCCTAACCCTAACCCTAACCCTAACCCTAACCCTAACCCTAACCCTAACCCTAACCCTAACCCTAACCCTAACCCTAACCCTAACCCTAACCCTAACCCTAACCCTAACCCTAACCCTAACCCTAACCCTAACCCTAACCCTAACCCTAACCCTAACCCTAACCCTAACCCTAACCCTAACCCTAACCCTAACCCTAACCCTAACCCTAACCCTAACCCTAACCCTAACCCTAACCCTAACCCTAACCCTAACCCTAACCCTAACCCTAACCCTAACCCTAACCCTAACCCTAACCCTAACCCTAACCCTAACCCTAACCCTAACCCTAACCCTAACCCTAACCCTAACCCTAACCCTAACCCTAACCCTAACCCTAACCCTAACCCTAACCCTAACCCTAACCCTAACCCTAACCCTAACCCTAACCCTAACCCTAACCCTAACCCTAACCCTAACCCTAACCCTAACCCTAACCCTAACCCTAACCCTAACCCTAACCCTAACCCTAACCCTAACCCTAACCCTAACCCTAACCCTAACCCTAACCCTAACCCTAACCCTAACCCTAACCCTAACCCTAACCCTAACCCTAACCCTAACCCTAACCCTAACCCTAACCCTAACCCTAACCCTAACCCTAACCCTAACCCTAACCCTAACCCTAACCCTAACCCTAACCCTAACCCTAACCCTAACCCTAACCCTAACCCTAACCCTAACCCTAACCCTAACCCTAACCCTAACCCTAACCCTAACCCTAACCCTAACCCTAACCCTAACCCTAACCCTAACCCTAACCCTAACCCTAACCCTAACCCTAACCCTAACCCTAACCCTAACCCTAACCCTAACCCTAACCCTAACCCTAACCCTAACCCTAACCCTAACCCTAACCCTAACCCTAACCCTAACCCTAACCCTAACCCTAACCCTAACCCTAACCCTAACCCTAACCCTAACCCTAACCCTAACCCTAACCCTAACCCTAACCCTAACCCTAACCCTAACCCTAACCCTAACCCTAACCCTAACCCTAACCCTAACCCTAACCCTAACCCTAACCCTAACCCTAACCCTAACCCTAACCCTAACCCTAACCCTAACCCTAACCCTAACCCTAACCCTAACCCTAACCCTAACCCTAACCCTAACCCTAACCCTAACCCTAACCCTAACCCTAACCCTAACCCTAACCCTAACCCTAACCCTAACCCTAACCCTAACCCTAACCCTAACCCTAACCCTAACCCTAACCCTAACCCTAACCCTAACCCTAACCCTAACCCTAACCCTAACCCTAACCCTAACCCTAACCCTAACCCTAACCCTAACCCTAACCCTAACCCTAACCCTAACCCTAACCCTAACCCTAACCCTAACCCTAACCCTAACCCTAACCCTAACCCTAACCCTAACCCTAACCCTAACCCTAACCCTAACCCTAACCCTAACCCTAACCCTAACCCTAACCCTAACCCTAACCCTAACCCTAACCCTAACCCTAACCCTAACCCTAACCCTAACCCTAACCCTAACCCTAACCCTAACCCTAACCCTAACCCTAACCCTAACCCTAACCCTAACCCTAACCCTAACCCTAACCCTAACCCTAACCCTAACCCTAACCCTAACCCTAACCCTAACCCTAACCCTAACCCTAACCCTAACCCTAACCCTAACCCTAACCCTAACCCTAACCCTAACCCTAACCCTAACCCTAACCCTAACCCTAACCCTAACCCTAACCCTAACCCTAACCCTAACCCTAACCCTAACCCTAACCCTAACCCTAACCCTAACCCTAACCCTAACCCTAACCCTAACCCTAACCCTAACCCTAACCCTAACCCTAACCCTAACCCTAACCCTAACCCTAACCCTAACCCTAACCCTAACCCTAACCCTAACCCTAACCCTAACCCTAACCCTAACCCTAACCCTAACCCTAACCCTAACCCTAACCCTAACCCTAACCCTAACCCTAACCCTAACCCTAACCCTAACCCTAACCCTAACCCTAACCCTAACCCTAACCCTAACCCTAACCCTAACCCTAACCCTAACCCTAACCCTAACCCTAACCCTAACCCTAACCCTAACCCTAACCCTAACCCTAACCCTAACCCTAACCCTAACCCTAACCCTAACCCTAACCCTAACCCTAACCCTAACCCTAACCCTAACCCTAACCCTAACCCTAACCCTAACCCTAACCCTAACCCTAACCCTAACCCTAACCCTAACCCTAACCCTAACCCTAACCCTAACCCTAACCCTAACCCTAACCCTAACCCTAACCCTAACCCTAACCCTAACCCTAACCCTAACCCTAACCCTAACCCTAACCCTAACCCTAACCCTAACCCTAACCCTAACCCTAACCCTAACCCTAACCCTAACCCTAACCCTAACCCTAACCCTAACCCTAACCCTAACCCTAACCCTAACCCTAACCCTAACCCTAACCCTAACCCTAACCCTAACCCTAACCCTAACCCTAACCCTAACCCTAACCCTAACCCTAACCCTAACCCTAACCCTAACCCTAA
The DNA here is from genome assembly GCF_040939455.1 of Microcebus murinus. Classification (NCBI taxonomy): domain Eukaryota; kingdom Metazoa; phylum Chordata; class Mammalia; order Primates; family Cheirogaleidae; genus Microcebus; species Microcebus murinus. The sequence goes on from NC_134109.1 coordinate 7,188, forward strand.
CCCTAACCCTAACCCTAACCCTAACCCTAACCCTAACCCTAACCCTAACCCTAACCCTAACCCTAACCCTAACCCTAACCCTAACCCTAACCCTAACCCTAACCCTAACCCTAACCCTAACCCTAACCCTAACCCTAACCCTAACCCTAACCCTAACCCTAACCCTAACCCTAACCCTAACCCTAACCCTAACCCTAACCCTAACCCTAACCCTAACCCTAACCCTAACCCTAACCCTAACCCTAACCCTAACCCTAACCCTAACCCTAACCCTAACCCTAACCCTAACCCTAACCCTAACCCTAACCCTAAC